>NW_027551578.1:2395314-2402141 GCF_008692635.1 Crocuta crocuta | reverse complement strand
CCCCCCCCTGCCCCACCCCCGCATTTCACATCCCCTGGGACCACTGGGGTCGGAGAAAGGAGAGAAGTCCACGGCCGGCGGCTGCAGAAGCGCTTTCCCCAGCGGGGCTCGAGACTCACAGGGTCATTCGCATGCTCCACTTCACCTCGACAGCCTCCAGCTGGCCCCAGAAGAACCGATCGTTGAACTGCACAAACAGGGCCTGCAAATCCGGGGTTGGGTCCACCAACTCCCAGGACGCGTCCACCAGCGACAGGGGCGCCTGGGCCCGTTCGCGCTCCGACGCCTGCAAGTTCCACTCCTCCTGAAGCCGTAGTGCCAATACCAGATCCTCATCCATGTCTGCCGGGATCCCAGGCGACGTTAGTCGTCGCCAAACGGTCTCCCGGGCGAGGCCGCGACGCCAAGTCTCTGAAGCTCCGGGCGCCCGGTGCGGCTCCTAGGAGTTACCGGCTCTCAGGTCAGCCCGCCGATCTCGCGAGAATTCAGGAATAACTGGCCCGAGAACGAGAGCTGAGTTTGCCCCAAACGCCGAAGCCACGATTCTGCGGCTTAAAGAAGAGAACGCAGTATGACACCTCTTAGTGGGCTCAAAACGTGCGTTCCCAGGCCTTGGTCTGAAGGAAGGTTTCAAGAAACCGTTTACTACCTTTACGCTTCGCCGCTAACTTCAAACAGCAACACCCCATTCAGATCATGCGCAGTATCCACGACTCGCTGCCTCGCTCTCCACTCTTCCGCAATAGTGCCTACGGCGCATGAGCCCTAGTCGCTGGCCTTCCTGCGCAAGCGCGTTGTCTGCGCTCGGCCCCTGCGCAGGCGCGGTGTGAAACTCAGCCCCGCGCGCAGGCGTACTCGTTTCCCTTCCATCCTGCTTCCTCTGCCCTGGAGCTCAGCGGGGCTTGGGTGGGTCTCGACCGCGGCGGCACCCGCGGAGGGGGTAGTGACAGCGACTGCGTGGGACCCGGACGGAAATGGCGATGGCGATGTCGGACAGTGGGGCGAGCCGTCTGCGGCGGCAGCTGGAGTCGGGGGGCTTTGAGGCCCGGCTGTACGTGAAGCAGCTCTCGCAGCAGTCGGACGGGGACCGGGACCTGCAGGAGCACCGGCAGCGAATCCAGGCGCTGGCGGAGGAGACGGCGCAGAACCTGAAGCGCAACGTCTACCAGAACTACCGGCAGTTCATAGAGACTGCCCGCGAGATCTCCTACCTGGAGAGCGAGATGTATCAGCTCAGCCATCTGCTGACGGAGCANCCCCGCCTCCCGGCGGCCGCCGCCCCTGGGGCCGCCGCGGCCTCTGGAGGAGAGGAAGGAGGAGGTGGCGCGGGGGGCCGAGACCACCTGCGGGGCCAGGCTGGCTTTTTTCCCACCCCCGGGGGCGCCTCCCGCGACAGTGCGGGTCCGGGCGAGGAGGGGAAGCAGCGCACTCTTACCACTCTGCTTGAGAAGGTGGAAGGCTGCAGGCACCTGCTGGAGACGCCGGGGCAGTACCTGGTGTACAACGGGGACCTGGTGGAATACGAGGCGGACCACATGGCCCAACTGCAGCGGGTGCACGGCTTTCTCATGAACGACTGTTTGCTGGTGGCCACCTGGCTGCCTCAGAGGCGGGGGATGTATCGCTACAACGCCCTCTATCCCCTGGATGGTTTGGCCGTGGTCAATGTCAAGGACAACCCACCCATGAAAGACATGTTCAAGCTGCTCATGTTTCCCGAGAGCCGTATTTTTCAGGCGGAAAATGCAAAAATCAAACGAGAGTGGCTGGAAGTGCTGGAGGAAACCAAGAGGGCCCTCAGTGAAAAACGACGAAGGGAACAGGAGGAGGCAGCGGCCCCCCGAGGACCGCCCCAGGTGCCTTCCAAGGCAGGTAACCCATTTGAGGATGAAGAAGAAGAGGAGCCAGCCGTCCCTGAGGTAGAGGAAGAGAAGGTGGACCTCTCCATGGAGTGGATCCAGGAGTTGCCTGAAGACCTGGATGTCTGTATCGCCCAGAGGGACTTCGAAGGGGCCGTTGACCTGCTGGACAAGTTGAACCATTACCTGGAAGATAAGCCCAGCCCACCTCCTGTAAAAGAACTAAGGGCCAAAGTGGATGAGCGCGTCCGACAGCTTACAGAGGTGCTAGTTTTTGAACTCTCCCCGGATCGTTCCCTGCGAGGTGGTCCCAAGGCTACTCGAAGGGCAGTCTCTCAGCTAATCCGGCTGGGCCAGTGCACCAAGGCTTGTGAGCTGTTTTTGAGAAACCGGGCAGCCGCTGTGCATACTGCAATCCGCCAGCTTCGCATCGAAGGTGCCACTCTACTCTACATTCATAAGCTATGCCATGTCTTCTTTACGAGCCTTCTCGAGACGGCGAGGGAGTTCGAGACGGATTTTGCAGGCACCGACAGTGGCTGCTACTCTGCCTTTGTGGTGTGGGCGAGATCAGCCATGGGCATGTTTGTGGATGCTTTCAGCAAGCAGGTGTTTGATAGCAAGGAGAGCCTCTCTACAGCGGCCGAGTGTGTCAAAGTGGCAAAGGAGCACTGTCAGCAACTGGGTGACATTGGACTAGACCTCACCTTCATCATCCATGCCCTTCTGGTGAAAGACATCCAAGGGGCCTTGCACAGTTACAAAGAAATTATCATCGAAGCCACTAAGCATCGTAACTCTGAGGAGATGTGGAGGAGGATGAACTTGATGACCCCCGAGGCCCTGGGCAAGCTCAAAGAGGAGATGAAGAGTTGTGGAGTCAGAAACTTTGAGCAGTACACTGGGGACGACTGCTGGGTGAACCTGAGCTACACGGTGGTTGCCTTTACCAAGCAGACCATGGGCTTCTTGGAAGAGGCACTGAAGCTGTATTTCCCAGAGCTGCACATGGTGCTGTTGGAGAGCCTGGTGGAGATCATTTTGGTCGCCGTGCAGCATGTGGATTATAGCCTCCGGTGTGAGCAGGATCCAGAGAAAAAGGCTTTTATCAGACAGAACGCATCCTTTCTATATGAGACCGTCCTCCCTGTGGTCGAGAAGAGGTTTGAGGAAGGTGTGGGGAAACCCGCCAAGCAGCTCCAGGACCTGAGGAACGCGTCTAGACTTATCCGTGTGAACCCCGAAAGTACAACATCAGTGGTCTGATGCTCGGGTCTTGGGTATATGTATACATATATGTTGCTGATATATTATTTATATTTATGTATTAAGTTGCATTAGCATGTTCTTTATAGTTTCAAACACAGCTTAAAAATAAAAGATGCCCTCTCAAATAGAAACACAGAATCAAAAGGAAAAAGCAAAGAAGGTTACAGTTAAGCCCAAATCACAAAAGGTGGGAATTGTTAAAATATATGCTTTCCTTTTAAATTATGCTTACGCTCTGTGAATATGTGGTCACACTGCGTTTCAGTGTATCCTTTGAGCCAAAACACACTTCCTGACAGTATGTATTATGCAGCACAGAGAAATCCTATCTAAAATACATAGGGTTTAAGTATGTTGTGAAGTTTCCCCATTGACTAAAATTTCAGGTTTCTTTTTAAGAAAAATTTTTTAACGTTTATTTATTTTTGAGCCAGGGAGAGACAGAGTACAAGCTGGGGAGGGGCAGAGAGAGAGGGAGACACAGAATCTGAAACAGGCTCCAGGTTCTGAGCTAGCTGTCAGCACAGAGCCCGCTGAGGGACTCGAACCCACGGACTGTGAGAATATGACCTGAGCCGAAGTCAGACAACTAACTGACTAAGCCACCCAGGCTCCCCAAATTTTAGGTTTCTTAAAAGAAACATTCTGGCTCATATACTTCCCCACCTTAAAATGTGATTAAACAGTTTTGGGAAAAGAAAGAAAATTGATTTTACGGTAAATTTTGGTCAAAAGAACTCCTTGAAAGTGACTAGTTTGTGGACTCCCAATACTTAGATCCTTCTAGAACGCAGGAGGAAGCTTTCATAAAAACAGTTCAGCAAACATTTCCAACGTCATTTGAATGGCCAATTATTTTTAGCTGCTAATTAGCAGCTTTATAATACTTGATTGGGAGCATTTACTTGGATCTTAAGGACTATGGTAAAAACACATTTTCAACATGTTCCTGAACTGTGTGAACTTCTAGTTGGAGCTTTTGTCTTTATCATATTAAAAAAAAATAAATAAAAATGATTTAAAAAGCAGGACAGACTGAGGAACCTGGCAGCCACCAGCTGCCTCCNTTCATGCAAAGGGAAGAAAAGTTTACATGGAAATATTTATGTAGATTTCCGGTCTGGGTGGATGGGAAGAGAGAAAAGATCCTATGCACACCCTATAGTATTCTCAAGTGTGACTGCTTTGAGCAGAGATTAGCTTTTGGTTTTTTTGTAACAAAGTAGAAAACAAAAAGGGGAGGCTGTGCGCCCAGAGCAAAGGGAGGAAAAGAACTTTCGGTGACTCCAACTGCATATTTCATATTTTATTTTCTATTTTCCTTTATTCTTAAAAGTGAACATAATGTTTACTTCAGATTGCTTAGTAAAACAAAACTAGCCCAAGAAATTTGAGCTTCCCAGGGTTTCTGAGCTACTGTTTTTATCGTACCTTGAGCATGTAAGACTTCTCCTCCTTGGAGAGAAATTGCGCTGAGGTCCATTTTTCCGCTAGCTTCCCGTTGTGATTCTTGTCCCGAAGTGCCATTTCTGATGCCAAGGGCTTCAAAAGGTCGTATCTTTTTCCTGAATTAAAATAGTGGTATTAAGACTGGAAATTATGTAAAACCTAAAATAGCTTCCCAGAGTGGCTTAGGTTTGTGAAGCTCCCTGACTCCATTACTCATAGCCAGAGGAGCCCTTTTATTTATTTTTAGCAATGCCTTTTACAGGTAGAAAATTATCAGAGTTACAGATTTTCTTTAATTTTTCACATACATTTAGGATTTTGTAGATAATGAGCATAACTGGATATCTCAGCTGAGCAAAAACAGTTATAAATGGTCTTTTTTAAGATCACTGGAAACATGAATTTGATTCCTCTGTGCAACTTACAGTTTCTAAAATTATAGTGTGTGAAACACTTAGCTTGTAAATATTTGATGTTGGGTCCATGAAATGATACTTCTGAAGTCAAAACTTAAGGCATGAGGTTGTACAAACTGAAATGTATATACTCAGATATTTAAAATGATTGCGTCTTCATAGAACTGTTTGCTTTTTCAAACTGGAAGTACAGAACTGTCTTCTGGTAAAATCTGTATTTTCCTTGATCAAAGTTGTAGCTGTTGGTAGATTCAGTTACTGTGGGAAGTTGATCAAAGATCGTCAGTGTTACAATGTACCTTTGTGCCAAGATAGAGAGATTACATTGCATTCCCCTAAGTGGATTACATTGCATTCCCCTAAGTGGAATCAGAGCTCTTCTCTAATTCTTGTTTCGTGAGACTCCCAAGTGCTAAAAATTGAATGAGATTGT
This sequence comes from Crocuta crocuta, assembly GCF_008692635.1. Lineage (NCBI taxonomy): Eukaryota > Metazoa > Chordata > Mammalia > Carnivora > Hyaenidae > Crocuta > Crocuta crocuta. The sequence goes on along the minus strand of NW_027551578.1, from coordinate 2,396,715 downwards.
CCAAAAATATAGTGCATACTGTAATATACCACTTACACATTTATTGCCTTTTCTCGTTTGTTTCAAACATTACCCTGTTGCTGAGCTTGGAATCACAGACTTGATTGAATTAATTGCTGTTGCAAAAAAGACACCCTGTGGAATTAAGTCTCTTTTTGATTAAAGCCTCATTTCATTTAAAGTGCTGAATGCTCACTTATTTTTCTTTAAAATACCACCTATAGTTAACTTATCAGGACTTGTATTCTGCAACTTGCTCACCTAGGATTGGGAATCTGGGGCTTGGCATGTAGGATAAAATCAGTACATGTACATTTTGCATATTGATATACTGTGATATGAGGGAATCTGAAATGTTTTATCAAAATAAAGCTTAAATTTTTTCTTACACTGGATAAAATTGGTATCACGATGTTCTATCCCTCTTCTTTAATTATGATTCAATATTCTTATGTTCTTGTTACTGAAATACTGTTTTATGAGTCCAGGTTGGGTTTTTTTGTAGTTTATTTTTGCATATGGGGATGATAGGTAGGAAGCTGTTAGCTAATTTAAATACGTGTTCTGCTCACTATCAGAATTGTGATTAAATCAGCTCTGTTTTGGGGGGGACTCTCTTGAATGGGCAATTTCAGGTATACAAAATGTGAGTTGGCTCAAAAAAGTAGGTTTTATGCCCTCTACACATCCCTAAATGAAATATAATGTCAGCCATATGACCTAGGAACTAGAAAGATAAATAACAAGGGTTTGTGTTTTTTAATATATATAGATCCTGAGGAAACTTTCACATATGATTGATTTGAAAACATTTGTTGAGAAAAAAAATATTTATTGAATGCTGTGCCTCACGCTGACTATAATGTGGGGTGGGGAGGACAAAAGGAATTTGAGCATGCTTTCTCTGAAATGTTTGAGACTTGGAAAAAATAGAGAATAAAAAATAGGTTAGAGAGTAAATGAAATATACAACAGTGTGTTGCCAATTACATCAATTAAATAACTGAATACAGACAGCGTTGCAAAAAAACCCAAAAAACCCCCAAAACCCTATGTGTTGTTTTGAGGAGTTCGGAGAGTCCTCATGGAATTAATTGTTGGTGTTTGAGCTGGTCCTTGAAGAATGGACAAGATTTAGAGACACAAAGAAAAAGGAAGAGCAGAGGTGAGCAGGGACACAGAAATGGGAGTAGCTGAGGCACAGGCTGGGATGGGCTGCAGAGACATGCCAAAAGTGTTTCAAATATTGGAGGAAAGAAAGGTGATGTCAGTAATCTGTGCTTATTAAGAAAGCTTGAGCCCATGCAGAAAGGGCAAAGTAAAAAGAGTCATTCATTACGCCAAGCCCAATGACCCACTCACCAGAGGTGGCCACTCAGACAAGTTTCTCATATATTCCCC
>NW_027551578.1:2371624-2395263 GCF_008692635.1 Crocuta crocuta | reverse complement strand
ATTCCCCCCCCCCCCCAGAAATCGGATCGGGGGCACCTGGCTGGCTCAGTCAGTTGAGTGTCTGACTTGATTCAGGTCCTGATCTCACGATTCATGAGTTCAAGCCCCACAAAGGGCTCCCAGAAAAAAAAAATTAGATTGTACTATACATAGTGTTCCATATCTTGCTTTTACTTAAAAATACCAATTCAGTATTTTTAAGACTTTTACATGAATACCTATACCTGTACCTACTGGGCTTGGGGGTTTTTTCCCCTCTGATTTAAACAGTATTCAGTCTCATTGAATGGATCTACCATGATTTTGCATTTTCCAATTAGAATACTTTGTTGGCTTCAGGTTTTTATCATTACAAAAAATCCTGAAAAAGCTCCCCATACGTAGATCTTTGCTAACATGCGTGAATATATCTATAGGATGCATTCCTAGAAATTGCTCTACCAAACTCTACATCTTAAGTTCAGGTAAACATTGCCAAAAATGCTCATTAGGCAAGTTGTACCATCTTACCTTGTCTCAACTATATGCAATACCTGTTAACATTTATCCATCCACTTTTAGATCATCAGATTTTCCTTATTAGTAATAAGATTTATTTTTACAAATCTGAAAAAATAGCATCTAGACTTGTTTGTAATTTTTATGAGTGAGGTGCGCAACTTCGTATTTTTTTACACTATCTGCTTATGTTCTTTGCCATTCTTAGATTATCTTTGTGTTACAATTTTGTGGGATTTTACTGAATACTTGGGACATTCATGAGTGCTAAGTGCTGTCGATTTTTCCTACTATCATTTATTTATTTATGTAGTATAGTAAATTAAAAAGCTTTTTTTAAATGTTCATTTTTGAGAGGGAGCAGGAGCAGGGGAAGGGTGGGGAGAGGAGAAACCGAAGCAGAAACTGTGCTGTCAGCACAGAGCCTGATGTGGGGCTCAGAAACGAATCGTGAGGTCATGACCTGAGCCAGAGTTAGACACTCAATGGACAGAACCACCCAGGAGCCCCTGTAGTATAGTAAATTTTAATTAAACCCAGGTATATTTGGTTTTTTTCTTTTCTATTTTCCATCAGGCTTAGAAAGGCCTTACACACTCAGATTCTTTCCCAACCCAGATTCTAAAAATGTCATCCATGGTTTTTGTCTAGTAATTCATTTTAATATTTGAATTTTTTCCACCTATAGTTCATTTTAAAGTAAAGAATGATGTAAGAATCCCATTTTCCCACAAATAGTAAGCATGTTGTTCTCACAGTTTTGAATTACTGTTTTTACTCACTGGCTAGAAATGCCATTTTAATAATGTGTTACATTTGGGGGAGCCTGGGTGGCTCAGTCTGTTGGGCACCCGACTTCAGCTCAGGTCATGATCTTGTAGTTTGTGCGTTCGAGCCCACATCAGGCTCTGTGCTGACAGTGCCAAGCCTGCTTTGGATCCTCTGTCCTCCCGAGCCCTCTCTCTGTCAAAAATAAATAAGCATTGGGGCGCCTGGGTGGCTTAGTCGGTTAAGCGTCCGACTTTCGCTTGGGTCATGATCTCGCGGTTCGTGGGTTCAAGCCCCGCGTCGGTCTCTGTGCTGACCTCCAGCTCAGAGCCTGGAGCCTGTTTCTGAGTCTGTGACTCCCTCTCTCTCTGACCCTCCCCTGCTCACGCTGTCTCTCTCTCTCTCTAAAAAAAAAAAAGAAATAAAAAAGAAATAAGCATTAAAAATAAAAAAATAATATATTACATTTGTGCTAGGTGTGTATCTGAGCACATTTTCAGGCTCTGTATTCTGTTTCACTGATATTTCTATTTCTGTGCTATTATCAAGCTGTTTTAGTCACCTGTAGGTTTGTAGTATAATTTAATAACTGCAGGACTGGGCTCATTCCTCTACTGTTTCACATATTTATTAGTCAAGTTGCATTTTGAATAATTTTATGATGTTCCCTACCGTCACCTGAAAGAATTGGCATTCTGATTGGAATCATATTGAGTCTGTAGGCTGATTTATGGAGAATTGATATCTTTGTAATTCTGAATTCTATAATTCCTATTCATGAATACAAGTAGTTAGTCCATGTTTCAGTAGCATTTTCAAATTCTCTTCAGGTAGATCTTGCACATTTCTTGGTGAGCTTATTCCTTCATACTTCATCTGTTAATGTTTTGTGAACGGAATGTTTACCTCCATTATGTTTTCTGATTATTCGTATGTAGGGAATGTACTGATTTTTAATTACAGATATTGCAACCAGTGCCTTATTTATGAATTATAATAGTTTTCCAGTTGTTTCTTTGAAGTTTTCAAGTATATAAGCACATCACCTGCAGATAAAGATCATTCTCTTTTAAAGTTTTACACATCTTATGTAGTTGTCTTAGTGTCCATATTAAGTTGAACCTCCAAAACTACATTAAATCATTTTTTTGCTTGATATTCATACCTAAGAATTAGGAATTATGCTAGATGTGTATCCAGTTTTCCCTATTTGTCTCTTGAAGCCTGACATTGGCTTTTGGTCATTATGTTAAGGAAGTGATGATCTGTTCTTGTTAACCAACAGTTGTTTTTATTTTACTAGGTCAGGAATGCATTCCGAATTACCAAGTGAATCTTAGCGTCTGCTGAGCTCATCATGATTTTTCTTTGATGTCATATTAATTCATTGTTTTTAAAATAGATTTCCTAACCCTGAAGCACACTTACATGCTGTGAATTAATTCTTTTTGGTTCCAATATAGAATTCTTTTAATATACTGCCTGAGTCCAATGAAGACTTCATTCACAATTTTTGCATCGGTATCCATTAGCGATATCGGTCCAGGATTGTGCGTGTGCTTTGTCATGTTTATGTCATTCATAAGGTGCGTGGGGCCTGTTAATAATGATAACAAAATGATAAGACGCATTCCCATTTCTTTCGATCCCTGAACAGTGAGAACAAAAAATCAGTGTGACACAGGTGACTTGTATCCCCTCAAATCAGAATTAGCCACTCTAAACTTACAGGACAGTTAGAGCTCTTACAATAAGAGATAAGGAGGCGTTCCATTGACTCTTCTCCATTCCATTTCACACTTTAACAGAGTTGTATGGGATATGCAAGATACATGTATGTTAAATGTAATCCAATTATGTCGAGAAACACACATGTGTTTTATTCTCACACCACACATAGAGAATATTTGCATTTCATTTTTTCTCTTCGGCTTGCCTAGGGCAGTGTTGGGCAAAAGGCAGACAATTGATAAATGCTGATTAATGAATATTATTGGCTGGATGATCTGAATAACTAATGACAGTTCTCAGTTATGAGGGGTCTAGTTTGCACTAGGCCCTTTATGTGCGTTATCTCATATGACCTTCACAGTAACTCTGGAAGATAGCAATTGTTATAGTCCTTGTCCAGCTAAGGAAAGAGACAGAGAGGTTGCTATTTGGCCAGCGTGTCTCCCCACTAAGCGTTAGAGGCAGGGCTCAAGACCAGGGTCTGCTCAACGCCAGAGCAACATTCTCTCCATTCCACCTTTAACCCTGCTATCACCAATACACAGAATTCTTTCAGATCGGTGTTCCTATATACATTTTCTGAAGATGAAATTTTGTTGACATGTGGCTCAATCAATAAGAATCAGAATATTTAGGGCACCCAGGTGGCTCAGTTAGTTGTTATGTGTCTGATTCTTGATTTCAGCTCAGGTCATGATCTCACGGTTTGGGAGATGGAGCCCCACGTTGGGCTCTGCACTGACAGCCCAGAGCCTGCATAGGATTCTCCCCTGCTCACATGCTCTCTCTTGGTCTCTATCAAAATAAATAAATAAGCATTTAAAAAAAAGAAAGAAAGAAAACAGAGTGCTCAATCCTATTTCAGCAAGTACCTTGCCCCGCCCCCTGCTGGAGGCCTCTGGGGATTTTCCTCTGATACTTCCTGTGAGAACCAAGGAGGTATATTTCACAATATTGTGGGTGATGAAATTTGAAGTAGGGTTCGTGAGCTAAGAAAGAATTCTTGAGACTACTTTGGTGCAAAAAGGTGATTTTTTAAAGCACGGGGAGGACTCGTAGGCAGAATGAGTTGCGCTGGGGTTATGAGGAGAGACTGATTATATACTTTTAAGTTTGTGGAGGGAGGGGACGCATAGATTACGTAGGTCTCCAAGGAATTTTTGGGTGCTGAAAGCAGGGTCTCCCGGGACCCTGAAGATTTAGCTATTGTCAAAGTAAGGTTACTATTAATTTTTTTTTAATTTTTAATGTTTTTTTAAAATTATTTATTCTTGAGAGAGAGACAGAGCATGAGCCAGGGAGGGGCAGAGAGAGGGACATAGAAACCGAAGCAGGCTCCAGTCTCTGAGCTGTCAGCACAGAGCCAGACGCGGGGCTTGAACCCACAGACTGTGAGATCATGACCTGAGCCAGGGCGCCTGGGTGGCTCAGTCAGTTAAGCATCTGACTTCGGCTCAGGTCATGATCTCACGGTTTGTGGGTTTGAGCCCCACATTGGGCTCTGTGCTGACAGCTAGCTCAGAGCCTGGAGCCTGCTTCGGATTCTGTGTCTCCCTCTCTCTCTGACCCTCCCCTATTCATGCTGCCTCTTTCTCTCTCTCTCTCAGAAAAAACAAAAAGCATTAAAATATTAAAAAAAAAAAAAAAAAGATCACCACCTGAGCTGAAGTCGGATGCTCAACCGACTGAGCCACCCAGGCACCTCAGTTGCTCCTAGTTTTTAAGGAAGCGTCAACGTTAAGCATTAAGGCGGCCATGAACATCTTGGGCAGTGTTACACACTGCAGGTCTCTGACATCTATCAGTGGGCTGCAGGCTGATTTAATTGACATTTTTCTTGCCTCTGTTTCCTGCATCAGTGGGGGTCCCCCTGGAGTTAACTCTCAGAGTTGTGGGCACTGAGCCCCCAGCTTTGGTCAGTGAGGGTTCAGATTTCTCTCTGTCCCAGCCCTGGCTTCCACCCTCAGCTTCTTTCTGCTCCAGGAAGATAAGACATCCTTGCTAACTAGAGCCCAACCTGCTGGCACAAGGCTTCTAAAGCCTTGGAATTTCCTGAGTGACAGGACTGTCTTTGTTACCCAAATAAGGCGACTCCTGGTGGGACTAGATAGCTTCAGGATGGGGACTGGTCACCAGAAAAGTAACCATGTCACCGGAAGACTAGAACACTCTGCCCACCCCAGCCCCCAAGAGGAAGGGGAAATTGGAGGTTGAGTTCACTCACAGGGCCAGTGAAGTCGTCAAGCTCGCCTCTGTGACGGAGCCTCGATAAAAGTGAACCTGGCTGGTGGACCTAGGGAGGTGACGGCGTAGCACATCCAGGCCTCACAGGGACAGAGGGGCCTCCACCCTCCACACCTTGTCTCCTGTGGCTGGCCCTAACTCGTGCCTTTTATAACAAAGCTGTAATGGTAACTATAGCACTTTCCTGAGTTATTCTAGCCAGGTACCAAGCCTTGGAGGTTGGCGGGGGAGGGGATCACAAGACACCCCAAATTTATAGCTAGGAGGGCAGAAGTGAGGGTGGGTTCTGGACACCAAGGACTCGCAGCTGGCACCTGAGATGTGGGCAGTCCTGTGGGTCTGAGGTCCTTACCCTTTGAGGTCCACACTTACTCCGGCTAGTTAGGATCAGAATTAGATTACACTGTGGGCTACTCGGTGGTGTCACAGAGCTGGAGTTGAGACAGAAGGGCACTGTGGGGCTAATGAGGGAGTGAAAAATTATGGGGCAAAAATCCAGAAGAAGGAACCCCAGTGAGGTGAGCCCAGCTCTTGAGAGTAGCTTTTCCTAGTTTTTCACTTCACTCCCTGTGAACTGTCAGAATGAGAGGTGGTAACAGGCTGCCCATGGAGGCACAAAGCTACGGAGACAAAAATTGGACTTTGAGGTCACCTAAGAGGAGGTGACCCTGACACAATCCCATCGAAGCTGGGGAATGAAATAAAGAGGCCTTCAAGGGAATTGAAGCCAGTCAGTGCTGGTGGGTGGACCCATCTTAAACCTTAATTGGATTAAGAGGATCTCAGGTGGTTAGTGCTTCTCATGGTCTGCCCGGAGCAAATACAAATACACCTTTCACCTCTTTCCCCGAGGATGATGAAATTCTCCCAGGCCTCACATAGTCTCTCCTACACAACATTTAGCATTCAAATAAAAATAATGAGCTCAAAGGGCACCTGGGTGGCTCAGTCCATTGAGTGTCAGACTCTTGAGTTTCGCTCAGGTCATGATCTTGCAGTTCGTGAGTTCAAGACCCGCATCTGGCCCTGTGCCAACAGCTCAGAGCCTGAAGCCTGCTTCAGATTCTGTCTCCCTCTGTCTGCCCCTCTCCCGTTCGTGCTCTGTGTCTCTCAAAAATAAACAAACATTAAAAAAAAAAAAAGATTCTCTCCTTCTGCCCCTCTTACCTCTCAGGCTCACTCTCTCTCTGCCTCTCTTAAAAAAAAAAAATAATAATAATAATAATAATGACCTTGATGAGGAAAAGAGACCGGTTGATTAGAAGCCAAGAGAAACAAAATATAGCAGAAACAGATTAACAGAAGACCCAGGCAAAAGAGCTGTCAGGCTCAGACTAGTACTTTTATAGGAATAAATGCAAAGTTGAGAGTTTCTCAAAAAATTGGACACTGAAAAACACAAAACAAAAAAACAACAACAAAATGAAACGCCATGCCCAGAGCTGTAAAATTCAGTAACTGGAATGAAAACTCAACAGATGGGTTTAAGAGTAAATCAGACCCAGCAGGAATGACCTGGAAGGTAGGCTGGATAAAAAGTATCTGGACTAAAACAGCGGAACTTTTTAAAATAAGGGCATAAAAGACATAATGGAATGCAAGTAATTAGAACCTCAGAAGGAGAGAATATTATTTTATTTTCATCTTTTTTTTCTTTTTACCTCTATTGGTGGGAAAATTTCTTCACCTTCCAAACTCCTACCGAATTTTGCATTCCACATCTGCTTTCATGTTTTGAATTTCCAAGAGCGCTCTGTGCGTGACAGAGCCCTTTTGATGAAGCCTCGTTTATCTCATGGAGGATATTCAGAATATATGGTTTTGTTCTTGGCTGTCGCGTTGATGGGCTGCCAGATCGCCCAGACTTTTCCAGTCTCTTGCCTTGAGGTGTGGCTGGCAGAGCTCCGGGAGCTGAGGGGAACACCTCATCCTGTTCTCTGTGTCACTTCTTCAGAGCATAACGTCTCCATTTGTCACGGAGGCAGGTGGCACCGGCGCTCCAGGCTTTGCGCAGTAGGAGACAAGACGCAATCTGATTGCTTCGTAAACAGCTTTTATCCAAATCTCCTGGAAGGACTCACAATCGAACGAAGAGAGGGGACATAAATGTAAATAAATGATTGTAATGACCTGCCGTGGGTATTTAATGTAATAAGGAAGCTCACAAGAAGTTCAGATATCTGAAGAGCAGGGGCCGGGGGAGTTTCCGGAGAAAAACAGATTTTGCAAGGGTGACCAGGGAGTGTGCCTGGGCAGAGAGGTGGAAAGTCCTCTGCAGAGCACGGGGGCCCGGAATTGGCACGTGTACTCAGAGCTAGGCAGGGGAGGGCCATGCTGGGAGCACACGGCTGGGGGGGGGTGTTCGGTCCACGGGAGCCCCATCTTCCAGAATCCAGCTGGTCTGGTTGCATGTAACAGCTGGCCAGGAGACAGGTCCATAGTCACAGGGGCCCAGCACCCCAGGCTTTGCCCCCAGACCTGAAACACGTTAAATGTAAACGAGTCGTCTTACTCAGGCTTCAGCATTTATAGGCAGGGCATGAGTGTCATGGAGGAAAGCAAGCCACCGGCATTGGGTGTATGGGACCCTTTCTAAGGCACATCTGCTCAGGAGGAATTGGCCAGGGTCCCAGGCTCCCAGCTGCTGTGGACGCACTCTCTGTCCCTGGATGGGCAGCTCCGTGCCCCCGCCAGCTGGCATGCCATGAAACCCTTTGCCAGGAACATTGTTTAACTGACTTCTTATTGCCAACACGCATAAATCGCTGGCTTTCCAGACAAGCAGAGCCATACAGAGGACCCCTCTCTGCCACCACCGTGTAGACCCGCACAGCGGCTGTCCACACTCTGCACGTGCAGCACAAACAGCCTGGCCTCTGCAAAAACAAATGCACATTCCAGGAATCTGGATACAGCGGGTCCTGGCACTATGTGCTGAAGCCTTCCAACATTTTCCGCGGCACTTACATTCCAGTTCAAATGTCTTCCGAGAGTCCCTAATCTCCATGTGGTGACCTTGCTGCTACGGACTGAATTGTGACCTCCAAATTCCAATGCTGAAGCCCAAACCCCTCCAGACATGACTGTGCAGAGGGAGCCTTTGGGAAGTAATTAGGGCCACACAGAATAACAGGGGCAGGGTGCCATGTGGGTGCAGAGCAAGATGGCGGCCTCCTACAAGCCCAGAAGAGAGGCCTTGGAATGAAACCTACCTTGTTGGCACCTCGATCTTGGACTTCCAGCCTCCAGAATGGTCAGAAAACAAACTTCAGCTGTTTAAGCCACCCATCTGGGATTTCGTTAAGGCAGCCCAAGCAGACTAATAAGCCTGCCTTTCTTTTTAATTCCACTGCCTACGACTGTTTCAGCCATGTTGGCCTTTCAGGTTCTCCAGAACTAACCCCAGAACACTGGGATCACTCTTGTCCCAGCACACTCTGCTCCTCTGGCTCCACTCTAGCCCCCAATCCCACACTTTGAGGGCTGGCACTTACTCATCTTAATTCTCACCTTAAATGTCACTTCTAGAGGTGGCTGGCTGTCACAGGTTTTGGTGACACCCATCTTATTTCAAACGTTTCTTTTCCTGAATTTAAGCCTGTGTATGACAAATCACATAACTTCTCCTTGTTGTACGTGCTTTCTATAATGCAGCTTTATTGATTAAGGCCCTTGGGTGCCAAGCTTTAACGTAAGCTGGCTAATTTATCACACATCTCTGTCAAACTTGGGACTTGTTTGACATCACGTGAGGAAAAGGAAGCCACAGGAAATACAGGTGTGCCCTTTCCAGTGGTTCACTTCTGACAGCCACAGCCTTTCATGCTAATGTCACACTGTAATTCACAAGTCCATGTACAAGTTTAATACGTATAATAAGTTAGTGAAATAGGAGGTGGGCTTTGTTTTTCCAAACACGTTTCCAAAAGACTGTTTTATTTTAAAACACACAGAGTCGGACACAAATGCCTTTTTAGCCGTCAGGGTGAAGAGAGCAACACTGATTGCTTATGCCGGCCCCACCTCTTCCTCTCTGCCAAGCTCATGGCTCTCATATCTCATGAAGCACGAGCAGATGGCTCTCTTCCTTCACATCTCTGCTTGTTGGAATAAGAGTCCTTGGATGACAGCAATTATGTGACCACATTTCCCAATACTGTTTGGCAAATATTAAAGTTTTGCAGTTGCTGGCTTTCCTATGGGTATCTTACAACCTAAGGAAAAAAACCCAAAGAAACAGCTCATGAAATGACCTTGAGTTTGCCCTTCCCCATACAGCTGTTTGAGCCTGACACCTGTGTGGTCTCACAGGTGGACGGAGCCCCGATGGAGACACCTGCTTGTCTACAGGGGAAGCGGTGGCGCTTCCCACCCTCCACCCCCCACCGGCCAGGCACAGAGCCAGGCACTAGGCTGGTCTGCTTTCCGAGCTTCCAGTCTCCCGTGTTCTAGTACATTCACACCCACATTACAGTTGCCATCCACGACTAAGAAATCCATCCCATCATCCACACTGAATGAGGGTTTCGGGGTTTGTTTTAGCTCTATGCACCTCCTACCAAACTCAAAATCAAGTTTCAAGATTACATGTCCGAGAGTGCAGACGTAATATAACAGAAGACTGGGATTTCATCCTTCATATTTTCTTCAACAAGAAGCTTTTCACCTTCCCTCTTTATGTCAACCATTCCTTTGTCCTTGTACCCTTTCTCCTCAACCATTCTCCATCAGCCACACGCCCCGCCCTGCTTTCCCCCTCATCCCAGCAGACATCTACCTAAAGCTCTTCCGTGCAGGTGTGACGAATGTACTGAATTCGGTTAGGTGCAAAACTACTACTTGTGAGCGTATCCACTCAACCATGTAGCGCTTATTCAATACAATCAGCAGATAAGTTTTTTTTTTTTTCAGATGCTAACACTCTCCCCTCCTAAAACTACCCCATCATTCCTAAGAGAAATGTTTGCTATCTCCTCTCACCTTCAGATCTCTTTGCTTATATGCATTCTCTCAACTCTCTTTGCACACCATAATCACACGACCCTGAGTTCCTGGACTGGGTTATCTGTTGATAAGCCAATGGTATCTGGAGAGGAGTAAGGGTTGGATTCTTCTCCCAAGGAGGTGCTATCAGCCCCACTTCTGAATTCAGAAAATCTATATGCTGTGAACACTAACCCCAGCCCTTTCCTGGGAAAAGAAGGGATCCAAGAGTAGACAGGGAAAGAATGAATCCAGGGACTCAGATGAGAGGTATTTTCTCCATGTCCACCAAGACGTGATGTGAAGGGTCCAGATCTCAGACTTCGATTAGTTATGATAGAAGCTGATATTTTTTAATGTGTATTTATTTTAGAGAGAAAGAGAGAGCATGAGCAGGGGAGGGACAGAGAGAGGGAGACAGAGGATCCAAAGCAGGCTCTGTGATGACAGCAGTGAGCCCAATGCAGGGCTTGAACTCATGAACCATGAGATAACAACCTGAGTCGAAGTCAGATGCTCAACCAACTGAGCCACCCAGGTGCCCCTGAAACTGATAATTTTTTAATTTAATTAAAAAATTTTAAGTAGGCTCCATGTGGGGCTTGAACTCACAAGCCCTAAGATCAAGACCTGACCTGAGATCAAGAGTCGGACACTTACCCGACTGAGCCACCCAGGTGCCCCATATAATTTTTTTCAAAGGTTTTATTTTGAAGTAATCTCTACACCCAGTGTGGGGCTCAGACTCACAACCCCGACATCAAGAGTTGTGTGCTCCACGGACTGAGCTGGTCAGGTGTTCCTGGGGCCGAGAGTTGCTATGTTGTAGAAGCCTGTCTACTTTTTGCTTGCTGCGTGTTCTCTGCACTTTCTCTTCACTTTCCGTGGAAAAAAAAAATAGTTCTCTTTACATGAAAACTCTACTGTTGTTCATTTTGGTAACATTTTTGGTGCCACAGGATACTTCCTCAGTTTACTGTACGTTGATAAACACAATGTGAAAGCCCGTCCGTCACTAGACGGTACTTACCAAGCATTTCTTCTAATTTTGCCACAGCAGGTTCATTCACATTAAATACATTGTCACTGTTTCTAGGGGGAAGAAACCAAAAAACTCATTGCATCAACCTGGGGGGTGGGGGGGCATCAAAGTTCGTTATTTATACAGTAAGACTACTTTTCTTTTGTTTTCAAGTTTATCTTATTTTATTTTTGTTAGTAATCTCCACACCCAGTGTGGGGCTCGAACTCAGGACCCTGAGATCAAAAGCTGCATGTTACACCGATGGAGCCAGCCAGGCGTCCCTAAGCTTGACCACTCTTAACTTCATTCAGAAGCAGAAACATCTAACTACCTGCACACACGGGTATGTATTTAGGAATTATACATGTATGCACGTGGGAATATACAAGGGTACACACACACACACTCTACTATGCTCCCCCAAATCTTTCTTATAATTAATCTGTAAATTTCAATATTAGGTCAAAGCCAAACTGCTGGCCTCAAACACTTCTTTCTTTGCTTTAATATCGTTTTTATTCATAACTGCAAAAAAAATTTGCATAGTAACTCATGCTGACATGATTCCTCAGGAGATGGGTGAGGGAGACAAGGTCTAATGTTTACAGATTATCCATTTCTACGACTGTCTGGATTCCGTGCCCCATTGTCATTTGCTGTCGCTGCCCCGCGGCACCCATGCGGTCCCCACAGTACTTACACTTTCTTCTTCTCTACCACGCCTAACCTCACAAAAGCTGCTAAGGCATTTTTCTGTACGTCGGAAGACAATACTTCATAACACTGCGAGGCACCTGGGACAGAGAGAGAAAGGAGTGAGTGGGTCACTCCCAGTTTTCACCTCCAGGAAATCACCGCCCACAGAGCTGTGACTGACCTTGATCAAGAAGCTCACTGGTGAATTTTCTAACTCTATCCAAGTACTGTTTCTCAGTGAAGTTGTCTTCTTCTTCATGCAAGAGGTATTTGCAAATTATCTGGTTTTAACAGAAAAAGGCAGCCAAATACAATACAACAGCCACCAAGGTGATAGTGCCCCTCTTAACAGAAAGTTACTTTCTGTAAGAGCAAAATAAAGGCCCTCCAAGGGGTGAGCAGAGAAAGGCCACAGAATTCTTGAGTCTCTCTTGAGCTCGTACCACTGCTTATTGTTGGAAAAAAAGAGTTTGAAATAGTATTGACATTTATCAAAATACAATTTCTCACTTGGGTGGGTTGCAAATTAAGCAAATCACCATCAGCTTAACTGGTCTTAAACTGCTTAGGAAGAGGAGGGCCGAAAGTTTTGTAACTGTTTTTTTCTCTAAAAACGCCTAGCAAGCCCCAAACGCTGATGACTTGTAGCGCAGAAAGGTGCTTTAGGGTAGAAGAAGCACCTATCATTTATCTACCGGTGCCAGCCTTCATACAAGTGCTAAGTCACAGGCCAGAGCTCTGCTCTGCCAGGTCGGTCCCGGGTGCCTCTAACCAGAACACAGAGCTCAGACACAGAGCACTCAGGCTTGCAAGTTGGCACGGTCCCCCAAGGGCTTCCATCGCAAACTCCCCTTCTCCCTTGGAATCTGGGCACATTCCTCCGGGCATATAGACCCTCCCCCTTCTCTAACCACTCCTAGAGCTCTGACAGACTCCTTCAGATACTTGCACTTGAACCTTTTCCTTCCCTGACAACATTAGCCTTTAGTGATATAAATAATTGACTTTATGGATCATTCAAATCTTGCATTTACTGAGTGCCTACGATGTATCAAACACCTTTGCTACATGCTATGAGAAAAGCTGTCAGATACTGCGGGACACTGCTTGGGTGTAAGTGTGGTGATGTGGCGACATAAAGCTGCTACCCTCTAGGGGTAATGCTGCTACCTTCTGGGGTCTGAGGGGGTGAATCCCCTGAGAAGTAAATCTTTCATCCTATTGGTCAATCTCTCTAGTTCCACCATTCACCTGGGGAAGACACTTGCCCTTCAGACCAGAATTACGTACGGAGGCAGGGGGGCGTACAGGGAGTGCAGGGGGATCTTAGTTATACTGGATATGGGGGGGGGGATGAAGGAGAACTTGCAAAAGAGCTACATACCTGATAACATTCCACAAAAGGCTTAAAGAGGCCTATTAAAAATTCTAACATAGTATTTCCTTTCTCTGTAACTAGGATGTCCCTTGTGGTCACTTGTATTGTCTCGCTTTTACAGAGCAGGTAACAGCCTTCTTCAAAGTCCTGGGAAGGGAGAGGAGAACACAGAGTGCATCCACTGATGTGGGTTAATGGGTGCGCTGAGAGAACACCAGCTAACTCCACAACCCCTCCAGAAGGTTCTGGTTGTTAGCAGCCAGAGAAGCATGTGTGCTAACACTCAAAATCTGAACCTCAAACAGCAAACACACAGAAGACTTCTAAGCCTTAGAAATCACAACCCGGGGGGCGCCTGGGTGGCTTAGTCGGTTAAGCATTCGACTTTCGCTTAGGTCATGATCTCGCAGTTCGTGGGTTTGAGCCCCGTGTCGGGCTCTGTGCTGACTGCCAGCTCGAAGCCTGGAGCCTATTTCAGAGTCTGTGTCTCCCTCTTTCTCTGACCCTCCCCTGCTCATGCTGTCTCTCTCTCTCTCTCTCTCCTAGAAATAAAATAAAATAAAAAAAACCCTTTCATTAACATTAAAAAAAAAAAAATCACAACCCGGGAGATGGGTTTTCTCACTCTGCACGGCCACATTCCTTACATCTGAGCAGAAACGGCGTACAGCAAGTCCTCAAAATACGTGGGGTTATGCCTACGCTCAAAACCCGCTGCCCTCATTCTCAACCGAGTTAAAACCTGTGCTTCCTGGCACAGCATACAGGGACCTAAGTACAGTCCACCCTGGTACACCGCCCGCCACAGCAAGCCAGAGGTCCAGCTCTGGGAGCTCGATTCCCCGGGAGCCATCTACACCACTGGGCAACACTACTGGTCTCCAATCTCAGAGCAGAAGGCCCCACACATTCCAACAAGTTCTTAATGGGAAAATGTGTCCCAGTTGATACATTTTTTTCAGTTTATGTATTTTGAGAGAGAGAGACAGACAGACAGAGGGAGTGGGGGAGTGGCAGAGAGAAAGGAGACAAGGAATTCCAAGCAGGCTCCATGCTGCCAGCACAGAGCCCAACGTGGGCTTCGAACTCACGAAACCGCAAGATCATGACCTGAGCCAAAGCCAAGAGTTCAATGCTTAGTGAACTGAGCCGCCCAGGTGCCCCTGCCAGTTGATAAATTTTTAACAAAACAGTGTTGGTTTCTATAGAGTGGTTACCCTCAAGGTTGAAAGGAGTCTTTCTTTCAACTGAATAATTCCTACGTTACTGATTAAACTTGACAAAGAATCAAAACACAGCTTGCTGAGCTGTGTGTGTCCAAGTCTCTCTTTAATTCTGCCGAATGAAGCCTTGGAGAAAGGGAAGTCACGCTCAAGGATACAAGCCTACTGTTTCCAGAACTCACACCGCAAACACACTTGTACTCTTTGGCTATACGGATTTACCTTGACTGTGTTTCCTGGAAGGAAGATGAACTCATCTGAAAAAACACTGACCAGGAAGCGAAAGCAACTGTAGACATCCTCTGGAAATAAATTAGTTACATTAAATTACAACATTGCTTTTTAAGGGAGTACCAAGAAGTCCATGGCTCTCCAAAATGCAGTGCTTCAAAGGCACGTTATTCAAAGCCGGGGACAAGATTTAAGGCCCCCAAAGGAAGCTATAACCAATCCAAATTTTACCTACAGAGCAAACTATAGTTTAGTGCCTTCAATGGTGAACCTTAATTACAACTAGGCCTCAAACCAGTCAGTTTGGTGAGGAACAAGATGCCACACTTAGACATGAGAGTCCTTCCCTTTCCCCTGACCATGGTTCTCTAGCATAGAAGAAAAGCAATGAATTACTTCAGTCTCTTCTCTGTTTATATTTATTGCTGTCTTTACTATATCTTTAGCACTAGAATATGCCAGCACACAACAGAAAATACTAATTCTCCAGACATGTAGGTCTACTTCGCCCATCAACCACAGAGCTTCCTTCATTTTTCTGACACATGCTATGAACTTCTCATTAGAAGAATACACAGACACATGGACAGGAAATGTTGCCTCCAATTTCAGGGTGTTCTCAACACTCTAGAAAGGTCATGCATGTGACCCTCAGTTGTGAATGATTTCCAATGCAAGAACGCTCAGATCAAGATTTGAGTTTCCTATGTCTTGAACTAAATTGTCTAACTTCTCCAGGGCCATTTCCTCATTCACACAATGAGGACATGGACACAGGACCTGTGAGGTTCCTTCCAAGGCTAGCGGTCTATGGTTGGCATAGATATTTGTGTCCTTGGAGCCTGAAGAATAAAAACAAGCCCAGTAATGTGGGCCCACCCCCCAGACCAACTGAATCAGAACCCTTGGGAGTGGGGCTCAAACTTACTAATTCTGGTGTAGCCTGGGCAGAAAGCCCCTGACTTTGACTACAGGTTCCGGTGGATAAAACCGGTTTTATTCACTGTCTGCACTCCTCAATGCCACTGGAGTGCTACTGTGTGCCTAGTGAGTACTCTTGTACCGCTGGATTGCTGAACCCACGCTGACCGGGAACTGAAGAGCTGTGCTCTAGTCCCAGACCCTTCCTTAGGTGATTATGTACCTTTCTAGGCCTCACTTTCCTTACTTAGATACAGAGAGGTTTAGGTTAGATGATTTCTCAGGTCCCTTTCAATTCCCAAATTGTAAGCAGATGGTCATGTATTTAGGGAACCAGCCTAACTTCTCCCGAGTTCATAGGCCCCCTTCCTTGCTGGTGTCTGGGACGCACACATGTGGTTGAGCGTAATAAGGCTTCAAACGCTGCTCCCTATCCGGAACCGAATGGCCAGGTCTCTTCTAAAGTTCAAGACCACGTTCCCAAAAGTTACCTTTCCGCAACCCAGGTGTCATGTGCAGTGCCATGGCTACTAAGGAAGGGCGGACAAAAATGTTGAGCAACTGGTTCTTATACGCTGAGCACATGAGGAGAGTGATGTGCTGGAAAAGAAGTCCATTGACCACTTCTGAGTCTCCAGAGTCCACGTTCAGAACCACCTGGTCTTTGACAAGGCTGGCGATGTTGGAGTGCAGAAGGAGGTTGGACTGGACAACTTCTTCAGCGGGTTCGTTATCTGCACACAAACACAGTGCATTCAGGCACATGGCAAACAAATGGGATGAGTCCCTGCTGGCAGTCTTAGGCCGGTGTGCGTGCATCAACGCTAGGGACCAGACAGACTTACTTTTAAGCGACAGGTTTGGTTTTAGGCTCTACCAACTGGAGTAGTGTTACCCTATGTGAAAGATACATCTTTCTTTCTTTCTTTTTTAAGTCATCTCTATGTCCAATGTGGGGCTCAAACTCGCAGTCTCGAGATCAAGAGTCACATGCTGTTCTCACTGAGCCAGTCAGGTGCCCCTGTAAAGGATATTTTCTCAAAGCAGGATAAACTCTGAGGATATTTAATGCACTTTCTTATCCACCCCTAAACTGTCAGTCACTCTGAAATGCAAATCAGTTCCGACTCTAAAAACCAACATCTGGGGCGCCTGGGTTGCTCAGTGGGTTAAGCATCCGACTTCGGCTCAGGTCGTGATCTCACGGCTTGTGAGTTCAAGCCCCACATCAGGCTCACTACTGTCAGCCTGTCAGCACAGAGCTCACTTCAGATCCTCTGTTCCCGCTTCTCTGTCCCTCTCCTGTTTGTGCTCTCCCCCAAAATAAATATTTTTTTAAAAATTAAAAAAAAATAAAAACCACTCTCTCAGGAACCAAGGGTATCCAAAGTTTTGTAATAGCAAGTTACAGGATAAGAAAATCACATGCAAGTGAATTTAACAAAGTACTAAGACAAGAAGGTTCACAATGAAAACATACTTCTCTCTCTCACACACGCGCGCGCGCACACACACACACACACACACACACCCCTTGCTTAGACCAATTAATTCCAAGAATGCAAGAATACTGCTTTGCAACTTTGGTGGTGAACCAAAGGGCAATCCTACAGTCACTGCCCCAGCGCAGGCTTCCCTGAGCACAGACAAACGCTGAGGAGGTATTCTGGTTTTCTCACATTGGAGAAAACTAAAGAACTGGGGCCCCAACAGATGCTGGTAACTTACCACCTGCCACTACAGTGGCCTAGAGAAGGCCAAGAAGTAAGTACTACAGAAGCGTAAGGAAGAGATGGTGGTATTTCACAAACATTCTTGGCAAGGGAAATCATTTTACTGTCTCCCTGAGCCATGGAGCTGGCTGCCGGGTATGGAGTCAGGCACAAGGCTTAAGCTGGGCCACGTCTGCTAACGTGTCGCAGAAGAGACAACTGAGGGTGGTGGGTTTCCTGCTGGACCAGATCACATTGTTCTAACGCACATCGTGTCTCAGCTTGCTCAAGGTAATGATATAACATACGGTAATGTTATATACATAATATGATATGACACGGCTTCATGATATGCATATCATAAAGAGCTCTGGACAGGAGAATGCTTAGGAGTATGTGGTAAGTGGAATAAGAAAGAAAAAAGGAACTGAATGCATATCCCACATTCTGAATCAGAAATTGTATTTTGTCACTCTATTACTGTCAGATACCAAGAGACTCTCACTCTATAGTAACGGAAGTTATTTTAGTTGCTGAATAGATACTCTTAGCTATGGACTGGCCACCTACTTATTCCACCTTGAGAAAACAAAAACGCGTGGAAAGACAGCGGCCTATGTTTTTGCACGCTCCTTCCCAGGCCAAGCAGGTGTCAGCGCCTTACCTACCCTTTTCTCATGACTTTCTACCAGAATCACATTCAACATGCCCTTGACCGCCCATGAGACCATGAGAACATCGGGAACATGTGTCTGACTCATCTTTATTTCCCTACTGGGGACCACTATTCAGCGCGATGGGCGCTTCTGCTGGTAGTTCTGCCTAAACACCCTGTAGCCCCACGGTGGCTCTGGCACTGCCTCGTTCAGGCTCCTCCCTAGCCATCCACGTGGCCCAATTTGAAAACTGACACCGGGGGTTTTCTACAGTTGTTTGCAGTCATGTTTCCCTGCTTAAAATCAACTACAGGGTGCCTGGGTGGCTCAGCTGGTTAAGCGCCCGGCTCTTGATTTCAGCTCAGGTCATGGTCTCACAGTTCATGGGTTTGAGCCCTGCGTTAGGCTCTATGCTGGCAGCATGGAGCCAACTTAGGAGTCTCCCTCCTTCTCTCTCTCTCTCCCACTCTCTCTCAAAAATAAATAAAGGGGCGACTGGGTGGGTTAGTTAAGTGTCTGACTTTGGCTCAGGTCATATCACAAGGTTTGTGAGTTTGAGCCCCACATCTGGCTCACTGCTGTCAGCACAGAGCCTGCTTCAGATCCTCTCTCTCTCTCTCCATCTGCCCCTCCTCCACACTCTATCACTCAAAAACAAACAAACATAAAAAAAAAAACCCTTAAAAAAAAAATCTGCGATTGAGTCCCGTAAGCTAGAGTCCAGTCCAGATCCCCGAGGTGGCAGGCCCAGCTAATTTAGCCTCTGTCCACATCTTGAATCTTCCATCATCCCTCTCTCAGAGCCAACACTGTAAGTTCACCCCACCACCTGCATGCCAGCATCACTGTGACCCAGTGCTGACACACCATCTCACGTTTCCCAATCCCCGTGTTAGCAATCCCTCGCCTGCTCGTCTTCCTAAATGGCTCCTGCTTTCCCATCAAGATGGGTTCAACGGTCATTTCTTTGAGAGCTTCCCTGAGCATGGCCCTTCCCTACATGGGAGTCTCAGCAATGCTCTGCACTCCGATGCAAAGCCCTTTGTGTGTGTTTTGGCCCTTCTTCACTAGATGCCCCGCCCCTGCCTTCCACCAGCCAGGAGGTCGTCCCGCACAGGGGCTACGCCTTCTCCTCTCTGGACTCCTGGTAGTTCCCAGCACCCACCAGGCACTTGAGGTTTCATGAGTGACCAGTAGGGAGCTGACTATGAATGGATTACATTTCCAACTGTGGTCTCTGCAATTGTAACTCAAAGAGATTGGAAACAACTAAAGCTAATGCTTGTCACACACGTCCCAAGCTCCTGGCAAAGTATTTATAACTCCATGAGGGCTTTACAAAGTCGTTATCTTCTGAGAATCATATAAAGTTCCATGAGATTGGCCCTTTGGTCCTTATGATGGAGTGGGGCAAATGGGTCGCAAATCTAATGTGGCTTAAAAACGTGGGTGTACGAAAAACAAACAACCCAGTGAAGAAATGGGCAGAAGATATGAACAGACACTTCTCCAAAGAGGACATCCAAATGGCCAACAGACACGTGAAACGATGCTCAGCGTCCCTCATCATCAGGGAAATACAAATCAAAACCACACTGAGATACCACCTCACGCCGGTCAGTGGGTAAAATGAGCAAATCAGAGGACTCCTGATGCTGGTGAGGATGTGGAGAAAACGGGCACCCTCCTACACTACATTGGTGGGAATGTAAACTGGTGTAGCCCCTCTGGAAAACACTGTGGAGGTTCCTCAATAAATTAACACTAGAACTCCCCTATGACGCAGCAATAGCACTCCTAGGAATTTACCCAAGGGATACAGAAGTGCTGATGTATTGGGGCACATGTACCCCAATGTTCATAGCAGCACTCTCAACAATAGCCAAAACATGGAAAGAGCCTAAGTGTCCATCAATGGACGAATGGATCAAGAAGATGTGGGTTTATCTATAAGATGGAATACTATATGGCAATGAGACAGAATGAAATCTGGCCATTTGTAGCAACATGGATGGACCTTGAGGGGGTTATGGTGAGCGAAATAAGTCAGGCAGAGAAGGACAGATACCATATGTTTGCACGTATAGGAGGATTAGGAGGAACTTAACAGAGGACCGTGGGGGAGAAGAAGGGGGAAAATAGCGAGGGAGAGTGAGGGAGGCAAACCATGAGACTCTTGAATGCCGAGAACAAACTGAGGGCTGATGGGGGTGGGGGAGGGGAAGGGGGGTGATGGGCATGAAGGAGGGCACTTGTGGGGATGAGCACTGGGTGTTATATGGAAACCAACCTGACAATAAACTATTAAAAAAAAACATGTGGGTGTATTACACTGATCATGGTGAGCGGGGAGTGATGTATAGAACGGGTCACAGTGGGTGGGGAGTAACGTACAGAACTGTCCAGTCAATGCTGCACACGTGAAACTAATACAACACTCAATACTAACTATTTTAATAAAAAAAAACTTGGAAAAATAAAACTAAAAAGAAGTGGGTAGGGAGGGAGGAGTACGTGGAGGACAAGAAGATTCATTTACTCTCCACCCTGCTAGGTGCCAAGGAGACAGTATTCTAGTTCTTGACATACTCATAGTCCCACAGGAAGAAGTGACACATAAGCAACTATCCTCAAATAATCAACACACTGTATTCAGTGTCCCCCCAGTGATAAAAAAAAATTAAGTTTTCTTTCTCTCTGGGGCACCTGAGTGGCTCAGTCAGTTGAGCGTCTTGAGTCTTAATTTCCACTCAGGTCATGGGCTCACGGTTTGTGAGTTGGAGACCCGTATCAGACTCTGTGCTGTGTGGAGCCTGCTGGGGACCCTCTCCCTCTCCCTCTGTCTCTACCCCTTCCCTGCTTGCTCTGTCTCAAAATAAATAAATAAACTTAAAAAAAAAAAGTTTTCTTTCTCTCTGAGCAAAACTTTGTTCAGTGTCCCGTGTAGGTTTTTCACGTCTAGGTGATAGCTTTTCCAAATGAAGAAACAAGCATGCTCATCACAAATGTCCCACATACATACCAGGCCACATGAGAAACCCCCCGAAGGCCTGGGTTAAGCCTTTCAGCCACACAGTCTTCTCCACCAGACCGTCAAAGTCCATGGAAGGCCGGTTCTGAAGCAAGACCGCAGCCATGAGGGCCCACGGGCTCAGAGCCAGGTTTTGGATTTGCAGAAGCTGCATTTTATAGGCAACTTCAGTGACAAAGGCATGCATGTCTTCCGACTGTTTCTGAGGGATATACCTAAAAGGAAGAACAGAGAACAACAAATTACAGCTTTACTACCCACACGAATGTGAATGGTGGGGGAGGGGAGCAGGAGAGGGCTTCTCATTCTTTCTGCCAACCGAATCCTCTCGGGTCATGGTGCAAGAATGTACCTCCACTGTGGTGTGTAATCTGTCCACTGCCTCTGTGGTATGCTCTTGAGAGGGGATAAAATATACCCAAGGGGACACAGTCCTATTCTTCCTGGCTCCAGGCAAAACGACTTCTGTTGTTTTATAAACAGGATGTATCTCTTCCTCTGTGAAAACTGATGCCTCCCCCAGTGGACTGAACTACTGTGTCCTCTCAGAGTCTGCTCGCTGTACTGTGAACATCTCTCTCACAGAACACACTTACCAGCTTACACGGGCTACACAGCTTGCCTGACTGCTCTGCTGCCCTGCTGAGCAGCTCAAGGTCACCTGATCATCTTCAGGCATGGATCACACAACTTGGAATCAAATGATATCAGAAGCCTGTCCAGAGCAGGCTGAAGCAGGGATAGGCACAGGGTCTGAAAGCGGCCACATCGTATGGTGGCTTAAAGTGAAAGCTACACCAGTGAGGGCGCCCTGTCCTACGTATCTGATTTACAGTGTGAAAGCCTGTGGCAGCATAAAGCTGACACCTCCTTGCTCACTAACAAAGCGCTAATAAGGCACTCTAGCTGCGGTGGGGCCACTGGCGCTATGGATCAATTACGAATGACGATGCAGTCCTGTGAAGCCTGGCTGAGCAGACGGTTTCTGTCTCCCTGACTTCCCCACGTGCACTCCTCTAAATTACAAAAATCCAAATGTGTACCTGTACCTGCATCCTGGAAGAACCGAATACACTTCTGTGCCCATAAAACTATATAAAAGTTATTTTAGAAGAGAGAGAGCACATGAGAGTGGGGAGAGGGGCAGCGGGGCAGGGAGAGAGAGAATCCCAAGCAGGTTCCATGCTCAGCACAGAGCCTGAGGTGGAGCTTGATCCCACGACCCAACGATCATGACCTGAGTCAAAATCAAGAGTAGGATACTCTACCGACTGAGCCCCACAGGTGCCCCAAAACTGTAACCTTCCTGAGGACTGGGACTCACCGCCATTCATTACCACCACTGATCCTTTCCAGGATTGAAAATAAGCTTTTCCACATACTCTGGCCGACCTACCAACAGTGCTCAGCAGTGCCCACACACGCAGCACGGGCAGGTACCGCACAGCACAGCACAGCACAGTGGAGGCGGAGGGCCTTGGCTCCCAAGAATGGGCACTGTCTGACTCTGCGTGTTCAACAGACATATCCTGCAGCTAATGGTTCGCTTTGGCAAACACAATTCTTTAACTGCAGCTTTCTGCTTCTCTGATACGTCATCTCAGATAACGACGCTGCGGTCCTGGGACGGGTCAACTCAAGAATCAATGACACATCCAGGTTTTCATCCTTTTCTCTGTGTTGGTTACGAGAACACAGGTCATGCACCTTGGAACCAGGTTATACGGGCTCCGACTCATCCTCCCGGCCGCCAGAGATCGGAGGGACACAGGGTCTCCAAAGTACACGTGGATATTCCCAAAATTTTCAGAGAGAATCTTCCTGGCTTTCAGCAATCCCTAGTGGCATCACGACAGGGGACACAAAAATAAACAGGAGTAAGTTCCAAAAGGAGCTGGTGTATAAACGAGCAGTTTCTCTTAAATTCAAATAAAACCAACTTTGGTTATCCTAAATTTACGCACAGTGGTGGACTCCTTCGGCTTAGGCACCCCCAGAAGCTCATAGGCATAAAGAGTTTCTTCCAATATCTTATCGTAACTGATGCTAATTGGAACAAGGTAGGTATCAAAGACTTCTCTTTTAAAAAATGGTTCCATCACAATATTCAGAAGACCTGTAACCAGGAAGAAAGGGTTTTCCATGTGTACTGAAAAGCGGATACACATGGGTATATAAACAGGAAGCATGAAGAGTGCATTATATACTAAGCCCATAAACAAACAGTTACGACTTAAAGAAACAGTTACACTTAAAAAGGATAGACTATCTTGAAAGCGGAAAAAAAAGCGGCAAGCTGTATCCAGCAGCTATGACCACACCGCTCCGTCTGGGTCTGTATTCCTCCCTCAATCTCTAAAAGACCTACCAAATTTTGGAGTCAGTGTCTTGGCAGTGCGACTTCTTGTCCCTTCGAGGAAAAATTCAACAGGAGCATAACCATTCTTTAAAGAGAAAACAAAAAGAAACAAAACAAAACACAAAACCCATTGCCTACTCTCAGAGTGAGAAAAGCTTCTTTTGATTCCTTCCCCCAAGCTCCC
>NW_027551578.1:2351026-2371494 GCF_008692635.1 Crocuta crocuta | reverse complement strand
CCCCACCACACCCCCCTGCCCCCCCTCCGCCCCTGCCTTTGGAACCAACACTGCGCACGCACAGGGCGCAGGGGCGAAGCGCAGGCAAGACGGCTGCGGGGCAGATGGACTGCGGAGGCCATGCGCGTTCCTGCAGCGGGACGAGCATCCTGAGCTCCTCCGGCAAGCTCGCGTGAAAAGGAAGCACAGCTTACAAGTACTTGGGAATCATCTGCATTTACCCGTAACATGGTTTTCACGTATTCAGAGAACACAGCCCAGTAAAGTTTATTGCCACCAAAAGTGCGCCGCATGAAAAAGGCACCCGACATCCGCAGCAGCTCACTGACCATTTTCATTCCAAGGAAGTCTAGGAGATAAATACAGAAGGGGACCATCTTTTTTTGCAGGTCTTGGAACTTTCCATAAATACCTAAAGTCACACTCCGTGAAGAAAGATTTCACGTAGGGCAGGCAGCCCTATGGTATCAACAATGACACTTCCCGAGATGAACATCCCTTAAGGACGGGTAACAGAATGATGGGAGAGTAGGCGCTGTGTGGGCAGGCTGGCTGGGAGGCTACCTCCAGGGAACCCTCGCACCTCGCTTTTCCGACCAGACCGCCAGAGACCGTGGCCTCAGCGGGCAAGGGACCAGCTCAATAACATCATCACGCCGAGGTCTTTAGTTAGCAGTGCTGCTAACATGGACGACAGACCAGCACGTGTCTTCCATGCTGGACAGCTGTCCAGAGCAGCTCTCACCGTTCTTGTTTACCCAGGAGGGAAGAGGATCAGCCTTCTTTGAGTGGCACAGAACAAATCCCGCAAGTCTTGGAGGAGAGGAAGAGTTCTACCATCACTTTTAAACCCCCCCTTCTTTCCATTTTCCTTACTTTTCAAATAACTTCCTCACATGTTTGTACAGATGAAAATGCTTTTAAAGTAGTTAAGTCCCTGGCAGTTTTCACCTATTTACTGCATTTATTGACCAAGGTATCCCAACTTTCCTGGCTACCTCAAAAGGCAGGTGATAAACAATTATTTGCTTTAACAATCCTGGTTTTAGGAATCAGTCTTATAGAAGTAAAAACACTCATATAAAAATACGTAAAATTGAAACCACAAAAGTACCAAACTATGATACACTTACAGTGCCGAATACTATGTAGCTCTTAAAATGTTAGACATGAAGTTGGACCTTGACCTTACAGTGCATACAAATTTCACTCAAGACTGACCAATATAAGACCTGAAACTATAAAATTCTTAGAATTTATAGTTTATAGGAGTAAAACTTTATGACATTTCATTTGGCCTGGATTTCTCAGATATGACACCAAAAGCATAGAGAACAAAAGAAACTGACAGAGAAATTGGGCTATAAAGAAAAAAGAAAAGCTTCACTGAGAGAGTGCAAAGTCAACTTTGGGAGACACCTGATGAGAAAAGTGAAAAATAATCCTTGCAAATCATATATCTGATATAGGGCTATTATCCAGAATATATAAAGAACCCCGACAACTCAAGAACAAAAAAAACCCAAATGACCTGATTAAAAAATGGGCAATGTGCTTGAGTAGCCACTTCTCCAAAGAAGATATAGAAATGGCCAACAAGTATATGAAAAGATGATCAACATCACTATTTATTAGGGAGATGCAAATCAAAATCATACTGAGATACCACTGCACACCCATTAGGATGGCCATTATTACACACACACACACACACAAGAAAATAAGCACTGGTGAGGATGTGGAGAAACTGGACCCTAGGGTACTGCACTGGTGGGAATGTAAAATGGCAGTCACTGTGGAAAACAATACAGTGGTTCCTTGAAAAATTAAAAATAAAATTACCACGTAACCCAGGAATTCTGCTTCTGGGTATATACCCGGAAGAACTTAAAGCAGAGACTCAAAGAGATATTTGTACACCTATGTTCATCGGCATTATTCACAGTAGCCATGAGGTGGAAGAAACCAAAGTGTCCACTGGTGGATGAAGGACTCAACAACATGGGTCTATACATACAATGAAATGTCATTCAGCCTTTAGGAAGAAAATTTTCAAACACGGTATGACATGGATGGACCTCGAGGACATTACGCTGAGTTAAACAAGCCAGTCACAAAAGGACAAATATTGTATGATTCCACTTATAGGAGGTTCCTAGAGGAAACACAGAGAGACAGAAAGTAGAATGGCGGCTGCAGGGGCTGGGGGGAGAGCAGAATGGGGAGGTGATTGGGGAGAGAAGTTCAGTTTTGCAAGACGAGAAGTGGGTGGAGCTCTGTGGATGGAAGGTGGTGATGGCTGCCCAACAAGGTGAATATACTAAATACCACTGAACTCTATGCTGAAAAATGTGTAAGTCGGTACGGTTTATGTTTTATGTATTTTACCATGATCAAAAAATATATTAAAAACAAACAAACAAACCAGTAGGTCTGTTTATTGACTTTAGAGATAACCACGGATATATGATCAAATAAGAAAAAGCAAAGGCAAGTAATACATGTCAGTGGTATCTCATTTTTCCATCCTAAACCAAAACCTCCATGCGCACACACACTTGCTTACGTCCGCAGCAAAGCTCAGCACAGAGAGGCATAATCCAGACTAGCAAACCCCGGGACCGGATGGGAGAAGGGACAGGGTATTCTCATCATCATCTTCAAACACCTCGGTAACTGTTAAAGTCACTTTGGTGAATATTTCTATTTTTGTACTTTAAAAAAAAGGGGGGGAACAATACGTACCCATTCCCGCTGCTATGACTGGTACAGGTAAATCATAGTTGTACAAAAGAAAAGACAACATCAGAAAGTCAATGTAACTTCGATGACTGGGCAGCAGAACAACCGGGTGCTCCTGGATAGCTCGCTGCAGCTTTAAAATAAATGTTCCGTTTTTAATACTTTCAGTTGTCATATTATTAAAATCACATCTCACATCAAAAAAAGGAAGCATGTGTTTACGCACAGAGGGAACACGAAGGATAACAAGGTCTTTCTGCCTCCCCTGCTACATACAGAATCCCCTACTACATTTCAGAGTTTTACTAACATAAGCACACATGATGAAAAACCATGAAAAATGTAAATTTCACAGAAAATAATAATAACAGTGATAAACCCTAACCTACCAGTTGGGCACCATATTAAGCATTTTACATACTAAGCATTTCACATGCACTGCTTAACTCCACATATTTGTAAATAAGGCCTAAGCATTAAGTTCATTTGCGACAGGGTCATGCATCTGATCAACGGCTGAGCTGGGAATGGAACGGAAATCAGCCTGAATTAAAACGTCAGCTGCCAGGGCACGTGGGAGGCTCAGGTGGTTAAGTGTCTGACTCCTGATTTCAGCTCAGGTCATGATCTCTCCGTTGGTGAGATCGAGCCCTGTGTTGGGCTCCATGCTGACAGCATGGAACCTGCTTGGGAATCACCCTCTCCCCCTCTCTCTGCCCATTCCCTGCTTGCACAGGTGTGCTGGGTCTCTCAAAAAATAAATAAACTTTAAAAAAAGTCAGCTGTTAGTGCTAGACTAATTGCATGTAGTAAGAGGGAACAAAGCTTCTTCCAGGTAGATTAATGAAAACAAATCTGGGATAGTAGAATAAATGAGAGGTATGGTATTTCTCTATACACTGGACTGGCTGCAGGAGAATGGTTGCAATTTGACTTCCAGATATATTCTGTAGGCTACCAAGATATCTCAAATATATTCACTGGTATCAGTATGTTATCTGTTTTTCTTTTTTTAAATCTAAATATAATTCACCAAGGCAAGGTAATGTGTGATCAGTTAAGTCGACATGGCCAGACAACATTCTCTGGATGGTTTTTTTTTTTCAATTTATTTATGTTTGAGGGACAGAGTGTGAGCAGCGGAGGAGCAAAAACGGAGAGAGACACAGAATCCGAAGCAGGCTCCAGGCTCCGAGCTGTCAGCACAGAGCCTGATGCGGGGCTCAAACCCACAGACCATGAGATCATGACCTGAGCTGAAGTCACCGCTCAACCAAGTGAACCACCTAGACGCCCCTCTCTGGATAGCTTTACCAAACATTCCTTGACAGAGATCCAGAGAGTAAGCCGGCAATCTAGAAATGAGTCAGAGGAGGGAAAAAGAATACTTGAAAGTAAAGTAAATGACTGTATAAAATAAAACCTTAAAAAGACATGTACAGGAAGGCCAATGAAGGTGAGGGCTTCTTGGTAAGAGGAAAACCAGTATTAAAAAACATAAATGAATAAAAATAAGAAAAGCTCTTCCTTTCAGAAGAAAGTGGGCTATTAACAGGACTGATGGAATTAGAAAAATCACCATTTGGCAATCATTAGAGTAATAATTGGTTCGGTCAATGTAAAAGCTAATGGAGGAAGTACAGTGGACCATTCTTGAAGCATCTCTCCACAAGATACTTATTCATTACAAAGGGAGACACAGTAACTTTCTAGTGTAGAAACCTGGCTAATGCCACCTTTACCAAATGCTGAAGTACACAGCAGCAGGTGTGAAGACAGACCATGCTGAAGACAGACAGCCCCCAAGGGCTCCTGACCTGCTGCCCTGAGAGGGACACAATGTGACTCTACCACTGAGAAAACATCACTCAAATCCAAATCAAGGCAAGCTATAAAGTAACTGGTCTGGTTGTTTTTTTTTTTTCCCTAAAACTAACACAAAACACAAACAAAGGACAAGGTATTGTTCTAAAATTAAAAGGGTCTACAGAGATAAGGAAGCTGAATGTAACGCATGATGTAAGATTTCCTTTTGCTAACGAGACAGAACTGGGACAATTGGTCAACTACGAACAAGGTCTGTATTCTGGTGCTAAACGTCAGGTTGCTTATTTTGATAATTGCACCAGAAGGGAGGGAGTGTCACTAACTGTTTATGGGAAAAACACACCGGAGCACTGAGGAAAGGATTAAGGAAATACTGTAGGGGAATCTAGGTGAATCATAGACAGAGATTCTTGGTATTTCTTCTGTAACTTTGCGGACATCTGACAGTCGGTTAGCCTATAAGCGTTACCTGACTGAGTAAGTTAGTCTCCTGTCTGCAGATCTGAAAGTATCAAACATCACCTCTTCTGCCCAGCCTGCGTGCCTGAGGCCAAGGGCCTGCTCATTCGGTGCAAAGGGAGATGTCTCCTCATTGATTATATCATGAGGGTAGAAGAAGAGATTGTTTTTAAACAAGCAATACTCACTTTCTGAATACCTTCTTCATTTACACACACTTTTGAGAAAATTTGTTTAAATATTTTGCTCAGGGCAAAGGCAAAAAAACGGATGGCTCCCAGACGCAGTTTGTGGCTCATTTCATCCAAGATCTCACAAACTTCCTCGCGGAGGACATCGACAGATTGAAGGGATTCCTTGGAAAGCTAGAAGGAGAAGGGAAAGCGGGGGATGTTTCTGAAGAAGCCAGAACTGTATTCCCTCACGCCGGTGACTAGTTCCAAATGGACCAATACTATATAGCTCGAAAATGCTATGCTCTCTTCATGTAAACTGACATAATTTATTTTCCAATACAACCAAAGTAGATAAATGATCCTATTTAGATACCTTCACAGACTAGAAATTCAAAACGAATCATCTTTCAAGGACAGCATTTTAGACTAAAGAAAACATCTCCCCTTTCATCTGATTTGTTAATAAGCTTACAACGAAATTCTCTAACATATGCTGTTGTCTACGAATTAGTGTCTTAGATTACGTATTTAGCAATAATTCTTTCAGTAGATTGTTGCAGCACTCTACCTGCTTGCTCAATGCCATATAAGGTAAATATATAAGGTAAAAATCCCAGCTTATGTTGCAATAACTGTTTACTCAGATATACAGGTCACTGGGACAAAACTCTCCCAAGTATCAAAGAGCAACTAGCGAAATCGATGCCCTCACAACGGAACTCCCTTTATTCACATGGGATACACCACCTCTTATTGTAAAGAGAACAAAATATGGGCCTGGAGCTAGGCCTGGAGATGAACAGGTCAGTTTCTGCCCTTAAGGAATCCTAATCTGACTCTTTTTACTTTCCCCTAAACAAGCATGTTGGAAAAAAGTGGAGTCTGTGTGATAAGTAACAATTATCCTTTGCGGAGGACAATGTTCTGCTTTAGGATGAGGCCCAGAAGGTCAGAGGGTAGGATGCTGGAATCCTAGCTTCCTAAATTACATGCAGTGAGGAGACTGCTTCTCTTTAAAAAAAAAAAAAAAAAATGAGGTTAAATTAACATACCATCAAATGAGCCATTTCAAAATAAACAGTTCAGTGGCCTCTGATACCTTCACAAATGGATAATTATCCTCTACCTAGCTCTGTATTTTATCTTTTTCAGGGAAACAGAGGAATCCATGGGTTCATGGTAAAGATGGATTTCAGGAAGGGAGTACATTTGAAGAACTATCAAAATAGTTGAGGCCGGAGACAGAAAAGGCCCAAACAAAAGTAATGACAGGTGCTAGGGAGAAGGCGGAGGGCAGGGAGATGCTCAGTTGTTTCAGGCAACAGAATGGATGGTGGCGCAGTCCTGAAATGGGGGACACAGACCAGGGGTAGAAGGCAGTATGGTGTAGGGGTGGAGAAGGCAGGTATATGGATTCTGAGGGGTTTGTGAGACATACAAATTAGATGACCTGCAGGGAACAGGACGGTTAGAGACACAAGTCTGAACCCTGATAATCAGCCAACGCTAGAGGTCCTGTCTGGGTACCACCAGGCCACGGTTGGAAACGAAAAAGAAGAAGATGGACAAAATGGGTGAGGGAGGCTGCAGGGGTAAAGAAGCCTCAGGGTTCAACCTTGAAAACCGCTTGCCTGGCGGATGCAAGAGCTTGTACAGAGATTAGCAAGGGGGATATGAAGAGAACTATACTGTGGGGTGCCGCAAGTGTCAAGAGAGGTCTTGCAGGAGTGACTGCCCAACAAACACTGACACAGTTAAGAGACAGTGAAGACTAAAAGGGCCCCTAGGATCGGGTCCCTTGGAGATCCACAGCGACCTTTACTGGATGAGGTGCACGGCCCGTGGAAAAGCTGGGCTGAGAAGGGAGAGAGAGATCGTGTGCTGGAAAGAGACTATGTGGCCAAGAGGGCCATCCCCCAGCCAGGAAGCACGCACACCAGTGGGGCCAGGGGAAAAGGCTGAAGAGTAGGAAAGACATGACCCCCGGGGTCTGAAAGAATTAGGCAGATGAAGAATGCAGGGGAGCAGGCTGGTCTATTCAGAAGGAATGCCTTCTCCAAGACTGGAGGAAAGCGTGGAGGCAGAGAATGAGCTGATCTCTTGTTCTGTTCAAGTGGGCTTCTCATTTGCTCCACAGATATGTCTTCCTCTTCCTGGAAACCCAAGAGATTAAAAGACGAGCCAAAGCCTTGTAAGTGCTTGTCTGGGTGCTGTCCCTCTTCAGTCTGTCTCCACACATCTCATCTGTCCTCGGCTAAAAGCCCTTTGATGGCGCCTCTTACATCCTGTGAGCCAAAGACAGCCTGGAGTTGGAGCCAAAGTGGCCACAGAGTTGGAAAGATAGACAAGAGCTCTTGAGGAGAACACATCGGCATCTCCCGGTGACTGACTAGGATGAAGGGGAAGCAGGAAGCTGAAGGTGGCATGCAGAATTGTGGTTTAAGCAGCAGGCACACAGAGGGGTTGTTCTTGGAAATATGGAAAACAGGGTGTGTGTGGGGGTGGGGTGGGGGGGGGGCCGCAGTGGGGATGGGAGGGTCAGAGAGTTTGATTCAGACAATCTGAATCTGAGAGGCTTCTGGATTTTCCAAGTAGGTATTCCAGTAGACATAAAAATATGGGTCTCAAAAAAGATCTGAGCTGAAGCAATGCTAATTATTATTTATTACAAACTGTTATATGCTTATGACATAACATGACATAAGATATCAGCATAAGGAAGATACTTACAATTCTGGTAATAAATAAAACTGCTCAGTGAGTTAGAATAAGTGGTTAGAACAAAAAGTTGAGGAACAGCAGCATTTAAAGACACAGGAGAAGGCAAAGAAGCACCTAAAGACAACTGAGGAAATGATCAAAAAGATTTGGTGGGTGGGGGTATGCCCTACTGACTGAGTGGGTGGAGCATGATTATTTTTCTGTTTTTAGGTTTATTTATTTTTATTTTTTTTAAATGTTTTACTTATTTCTGAGAGAGAGAGAGAGAAAGAGAAAGAGAGAGACACACAGAGAGAGAGAGAGAGAGAGACAGCATGAGCAGGGGAGGGTCAGACAGAGAGGGAGATACAGAATCCGAAGACAGGCTCCAGGCTCTGAGCTGGCTGTCAGCACAGAGCCCGACGCGGGGCTCGGACCCACGAACCGTGAGATCATGACCTGAGCCCAAGTCAGATGCTTTGCTTAACTGACTGAGCCACCCAGATGCCCCTAGGTTTATTTATTTTTGAGAGAGAGAGATTGAACGAGTGCAAGCAGAGCAGAGCAGAGAGAGAGGGAGAGAGTCCCAAGCAGGCTCTGCACTGTCAGCAGAGCCTAATGTGGGGCTCAGTCTCATGAACCATGAGATCATGATCTCACCCAAAATCAAGAGTTGGACGTTTAACTGACTGAGACACTCAGGTGCCCCGGATCATGGGACTCTTGATCTCGGGGTTGTGAGGTCAGGTCCCATGCTGAGTGTAGAGAGTACCTAAAAATGTCTTTAATAAACAAAAAAAGGAAGGAGAGTGTGCCAACGGCTACAAAGGATTCCAACTAGGTTGATTTTAGCTGTAAGGAAGGAAGACATTTGCAATCCTGGGGAGAGTAATTACAGTGGGTTAGAAACCAGATTCCAGTGAGCTGGAGCTGCATATACACAGGGGGTGAGAAAGTACAGAAAACACCCAACTGCTTCCAAGAGTAGATCATAAGGGGGAAAGGAAGTGCTGTGTCATAAGGGGGCGGAGGGGCAGGNAGGGGGGGGGGGGGGGCAGGAATGTGCTCAAAGGCTGATTTAAGCTGGAAGAGAATTAAGCATGTTCAGTGAGGATGGTAAAGAAGAGTAAGAAGTTGAAGACATTTGAGGGGACACACAATAGAGCAAAGTCCTTGAGGAGAAGGGAGCAGGTGAAGTTCAGAGCAAAGGAATAGGGGAGGGATTATACTCCCAACAGGAGAAATGGCTCCCTGTCCCCTCTGAACAGGAAGGAAGAAGAGAATGATGGGTATCAGATGCAGGTCAATCAGTAGCTTGATCATAGCAAGTTGAGAGTTGGCACATAATGGTTTACAATTTTTGTGAAGTGGGAAGAAAAGTTGAGGGTAAAGGGCAGAGATGGGAGGCTCAGAAAGAATGGGATGGACATAGACGCTGTCATTTTGGAGAATGGAAGAGACTTCACTGGGGAAACAAAGAATTCTTGGGTAACACAGAGGGCCCAGTTGTGTTACATAATCTTGAGTTATAACAATTCCGATCTACCTATACTCTGGGATTTTTTTCTCAAAAGCACAGCTGAGTTTGAGAAACACTGGCTTGTGTCAGTCATGTTTAACCTGGCTATGCACCAGAATTACTTGGGGAGCTTTTATTAATGTTTTTTAATGTTTATTTATTGAGAGAATGAGACAAAGCATGAGGAGGGGAGGGGCAGAGAGATGTAGACAGGGAATCTGAAGCAGGCTCCAGGCTCTGAGCCGTCAGCACAGAGCCTGACGCGGGGCTTGAACCCATAAGCCGTGAGATCATGACCTGAGCTGAAGTGGGCCACTTAACTGAGTGAGCCACCCAGGTGCCCCTACCTGGGAAGCTTTTAAAAAGAAGAAGAAAAAGAAGAAGGCAGAGATGCATGGGTCCTATTCCAGACCAATTAAATCAGGATCTCTGTGGACAGGACCAAGGCATTTTTTTTTTCATTCATTCATTCAAGAAACATTTGCTGAATGTGTACTATGTGCTACGCACTAGGAATTCAGCAAAAAAAAAAAAAAAAAGATAAAATATAGAATACAGAAATATAGAAATAAAAAAATAAAAAAAGTCATTAAGAGAGAGAAAATTTTCGCCTTCATGGAGTTTACATACTGGTGGATAATAACAGTTAACTTTCTGTAAAAGGTCTAACAAAGAGTCAGTAGTGAGAATCACTACCTTTAGCCTCTAATTGATGAGGAAACTTCACTTATGAAATAGGCCCAGTCAGAGGAGGCTGTTTTTCCAAGAAAGATCATGAAGGATAGATTAAAACAGAACGATTAGGAGCACGGGTCATATGTTCAAATCAGAAGAAAACAGCAGAAATAAAAAGCTTTTCTGAGGCCATAAACCTGACTAAATTCCACTTAAAAGCCAATAAAGTAAAAAACCTCTCCAGGAAACCTCAAGGCACAAAGGCACCTGGGCAATATACAGGGAGAGCCGGCCCTCAAGAAGCGGTCATCCGGCCCACCGAATCCCTGTATCCTGAGGCCTCTGAATCGCATGTCCAAGACAACTGAGCGTTTCTCCCAAGTCTGTCCCCTCTCCTGGGCTCCCTATGGCAGCGAATGGTGCTCTCATTTTTGAGTCTTTTTCCTTCCCTTCGTTCACCCGACTGGTCATTAAATAAGGTCTACTCCATCTCTTAAACTTCTTAAATCTGTCCAGCTTTGTTTCTACGAGTGCTTACCAGTCTAGGCAAGTATGATCCCACAAAAGGAATTATCTTGGCAAAAGCATCATAACCAGACTTCCCGCCTCCATCTGTAGCAGAATGGCGCTTCTAAAACAGACACCGATGAGGCCACACTCCAACCTGAAACCTTACATAGGGTAAAATCGAATTGCTCTGGATGGTTTATAAAACCCTTCACTATGTGGCCGCTGCTCTGCTCTCCAGTCTCAATTCTTATCACTACCCCTCCGTGCCCTCTTGGGTCTGGTCATACTGAACTGCTTCTAGTACTGAGAGTACGCATGCTCTCTAGTCCTTAAAATAAGCAGGTGGTTCCCAAACTTCACTATACTTTGGAGTTAACTGGGCTTCTCTAGCTCCTTCCCTCTGATGTTCTGATTTAATTAGTATCGGGGTGAGATCTATGCACAGGGATTCCTGAAAGCTTCTCCAGCAATTTTAATGTGCCGTGAGTGAGGTTTGAAAACCAAAGGGAAAATGTTATCTGCTCTGCTAGGAACACTTCTTCACCCACTTCACCTGGACAACCCCTAATCATCTTTCAGGTAGGTATCATTATAAAAACATCAACTTTTTCCTTTTTTTTAAAATTTAAATTCAAGTGAGTTAACATACAGTGTAGTCTTGCCTTCAGGAGTAAAACCCAGTGATTCACCTCTTACTTAGGACACCCAGTGCTCATCCTGATACGGGTCCTCCTTAATGCCCATTGCCCATCTAGCCCATCCCCCCACCCACCTCCCCTCCAGCACCCCTCAGTTTGTTCTCTGTATTTAAGGGTCTCTTATGGTTTGCTTCCCTCTCAGTTTTCCTTCCCTTCCCCTGTGTTCATCTGTTAAGTTTCTCAAACTCCACACAGGAGTGCAATCATATCTGTCTTTCTCTGGCTGACTTATTTTGCTCAGCACAGTCCCCTCCAGTTCCATCCATGTTGTTGCAAATGGTAAGATTTCATTCTTTTTCATCATCGAGTAGTATTCCATTGTGTGTGTGTGTGTGTGTGTGTGTGTGTGTGTGTGTGTACACACATCTTCTTTATCCATTCATCAGTCAATGGACACAAAGAATCATGTTTCCAACTCCCTACACAAATTACTTGCCCTATAAGTAATTAGCGCCCCTGTATACTGGGCTCCCATCAGCATGTCTTCTCAGATTTCATTGTCAATTGATTATACCACTGTTGTCATTCCCTATTAGACTACAGTTGACCCTTGCACAACGTGGGCGCTGGATGCCAACCCTCCATGCAGTTGAAAACCCATGAGTAACTTCTGACTCCCCAAAATCTTAACCAATAGCCTATTATTGACTGGAAGCTTTACAGATAACATGAAGAGTTGATTCACACCTATTTTCCATGTCATATGTATTATATACTGTATTCTTACAATAAGCTAGAGAAAATGTTTCTAAGAAAATCATAAGGAAAATACATTTACAGTACTGTACTATATTTATTAAAAAAAAATATCCACTCTAAGTGGACCCGCACCATTCAAACTTGTGCTGCTCTCTGTTGGCTGTGGTTGAAGAGGGAATCACTTACCTGTTTAATGACATAATTAACCTCTTCAGAATTGAGAACACTGTATTTAATATCACTTGGCTTGCAAGGAATAATTCCCTTATAGACAAGAGGTGTGTAGCATTTCATTGCAAATTTCAAGTCGCTGACATGCCTCCTCTCCTCTAAAATATCTTCAAATTCATCCCATTTTTTGAGCTCCTTCTGTGGGTAAGGAAAATGAAAGAAAGTAATGCACATACTATAAAATAAACTAGGGCAAATTAGGGACTACACTGGTAAGGTTTCATTGTTGCCAACATTTTTATTTGAGGACATATGAACAAGAGCAAAATGCACTGATCAAAGGTACTGAGAGAGAGAGAGAGAGAGAGAGAGAGAGAGAGAGAGAGAGAGAATCCCAAGCAGGCTCCATGCTCAGTGAAGAGCCTGATGCAGATGGCCTGAGCCAAACTTAAGACTTAGAAGTTCAACCCACTGAGCCACCCAGGCCCCCCTAATAAAATGTTTTAAAGCAAATCAATCAATCAATCAATCATTTTCCCCCCTAATTACCAAAGTGATAAGTGCTCCTTATAAGAATCTGGAAGTTACAGTAAAGCACAAAGAAGAAAATTACAATCACCTGTCGTCCAGTGACCCAGGGACCATTTTAGTGCACGCTTTTTTCTGGGCACGTAGACACATTGCCACCCGACACACATAGTTTAATTTGCCACTTGAGTTTTTCACTTCATGTATAACCGCCTCCTTGTCCTTTCAGTTTCCTCTATCATATTACTTTTAATAATGGACATTTGACTTATTTTCCATACATTGTTATTAAAACATGCAACACTCATTATTATTCCTTTCTAATTTAATCATTAAACCCTGACCTCTTTCTAGTCTTTATCTTCCTAGACCTCCCTATGGCCTGACACCATTCTCAAGGGCTCCCTCCTTTCCCCACCTCCAACCATCCTGAAATTTTCCTACTTTGTTTTTTTGTTTCTAACATTTATTCATTTTTGAGAGGGAGGAGAGAGAGAGAGCACGAGAAGGGGAGGGGCAGAGAGAGAGGGAGACATAGGATTTGAAGCAGGCTCCAGGCGCCAAACTGTCAGCACAGAGCCCAAAGCACAGCTCAAACTCATGTACTGTGAGATCAATGACCTGAGCCAAAATCAGACGCTTAACTGACTGAGCCACCCAGGCACCCCCTTACTTTAGTTTTTAATTCATGACTCTTGTCACAGCAGAAGATCCACCTCCTTTCTCTAATCCAATGATTTCTCAACCCTGGGGGAAAATTTCACCCAAAACTAAAATATTTCTTCTTTCCTCCCATTCCCCTTAATGTTAACATCTCCAACTTCCTGTCTTCACTCCACCCACTGTACTGAGTACTCTCACCTACTCAACTGGCTTTATATACTAATCATACTTGCGGTCGAATCTCTTGCTTGGTTCTCTTCTCCCATGGGAGCTCCTGATATACACATTTAGTTGTCAACACTTCACATTTGGCCTTTCTAAACTTTATTTATTTTTGAGAGGTACATCATGAGCAGGGGAGGGGCAGAGAGAGAGGGAGACACAGAATCCAAGGCAGGCTCCAGGCTCCGGGCTGTCAGCAGAGTCTGACATGTGACTCGAACCCACAAACTGTAAGATCATGACCTGAGCCGAAGCCAGATGCTTAACCGACTGAGCCACCCAGGCACCCCCACATTTGGCCTTTCTAAAACTGAACTCATTTCTCCTCTGCACAGTCCTACAACCTGCTTATTTTCTGGAGTTTACAAAAAAATAACAGAAATCTCAACAACCACCATGCCATCTACATCCCTTGGCATTACTCTAGACCCCCCTCCTCCTCACCCTTACACACAATCCATCTGATCCCGTTAAGGTGGCCTTTAAGAATGTAGCGCATCTACTCAGCCACAGGTCCAGCCTGTGCACTTTATCACAGTAGCCTCCTCACTGGTCTCCTTGACCCTTTGACTCTACCCTCCATGCTGTCTATGCTCTTTTCAAAACACAATTCTGACCAAATTGTTCCCTGCTTAAAATACTTAAATGACTGCCCACCTCCTGTAGAATAAGACCTAAGCCACTCCTGGTGTTGTCATGAACTGGCCTGTCCCTCCCTCTCCAGGCTCATTGGCCATCATGCTAAGGTCTACTCAATAGCAGATGATCTGCGTTTCCCTGAAACAATTGTTGACATGCCTCTGGGCCTTTGCACATGCTCCTCTCTGTGCTTGGAGGGCCTTTTTGTTCCTCTGTCATCCTTACTCCAGCACCACTCTTCTGAGAAAACTCTCCTTGAGTTGCCCAGATGGACTTACTCTTCCTTCCCCATCAGAACGTCTTTATACGGTACCTCCATCTATCATAATATGTACCCACAAGAGTTTGAATGTCTGTCACCCTAAAATGCAAGTATCTTGAAGACAGAAAATACATGTCCTCTTTGTATTTCCCAACATCTAGCTGTGTTTGGAATATAGCAGAACTGAATGACTAAATGTTGAAATAACATAAAAAAGAATAGAATGTTAAGCTGAGAACATGACTAGGCATTATGAGAATATAAACAAAAGAGCATTTATGAGGAGTTTCAGTATCAAAAGGGTAGCATGTAAAACATGTGAAATATGCAGATACATATACTTTTATGCCCACATATACAAAGTATGAAGAATATATGAGGGAAAAATCTTTTTTTTTTTGACTAAAAACTTTTTATTGATTTTTTTTTCAGTCTGAGGTTTNAGTTCCTCCTAATCCTCCTATACGTGCAAACATGTAATATTTGTCCTTCTATGAGGGAAAAATCTTCTAACTGCTGGGATTCTGCTGTAAAACTCTGTCCTTGTAACATACCACACTCTTGCTTATAAGGTTCAAGAACCTTCTCAAATCTCACATTTCTCATCAGTAAAATAATATACAGTTTATGTATAGACTCAGACCTGGTACAATGTAACAAACTGGCATCTAAATTACATAGTTTTAGGGATTAAAGGAGACTTAGAGACTTCCCACTTAGTGGTCCTAGGAGTGGGAAGAGAACAGGATTGGAATCAGCTAGGGAGACAAATTATCTTCTCTCTCTCAATCTGTGTGTGTGTGTGTGTGTGTGTGTGTGTGTGTGTACAGGAATTTATAATGTTTATAAATATACTTTTATATTACATATACAAAATATTTAAAAATTAAGTATACACATATAGAGAGGGAGACAGACGGAGAAAGAGGGAGACCCTTCCGCACTGTTCACCTGAAAACGCTTAGTCATCGACCACAGCTCCTGTTGACCTCTGTGTACCATTTCCTGACTCTCCCCCTCATCCTAGACTGAACTGATCATCCTCTCCTTTGATTCTTAACTGAGCCTTTCATGACAGCATCTAAAATACTTCATTAAACCCAGATTGGTATCTTCCCTGCAAGACTGTAAACTTCTTGTCTGCGTAGGTCATGTGTCTTGTACATTTTTGTATTCCCGGTTCCTAGTAGGAATTCAATCATTGTAGAATAAAAAAGAAATTACTGAATGAAGACACTTCCTGAGCCCTGATGCTGGGAATCAATACTGCTCCCAATCTGGTCCTAACCTGATGTCCAATCCAGTGGTTTTTAACCCAGGCTGCACATGAAAATAACCAGGGCACTTAAAAAATATACTGTTGCCCAGGTCCCCCCAGAGATTCTTGATTGAGTCTGTGAACGGTACATGGGCATCAGAATTATTTTTAAAAGTACTCCAAGTGACTCCTACACGCACCTAGGGTTGAGTGTTGACTACACATTTGTTGGCCTTCCCTATACATGATGATGAAGTATTTACCACCATAAAATAAATATATTTATCCAGCTACTCATCTAGGGGCACGGTCCAAAGAGGATCCCAAGTAAGGTTTAGGTTATCCCCGCCCCCCTTATTTTTCTCTCTTGATGTTTATAGCACCTCCTCCGTATTTGTAGCTAAACAAGCTTCTCCTTGTACCTCTCTTTCAACGGCTCTGCAGGACCCATTCATTCCACAGAGAGTTAGGGAGAGCCCACAACGTACCAGGCACTGGTCTACAGGCTGGAATAAAACAGGAACAAGGCAGATAAAGAACACATACTAAGGGAGCTTATGTTGCATTAAGGAAAGACAGACAAATAAACAAGTTCACTCAGGCACACCCCCAGTGGCAGGCTGGTGAATGTTTGACCATGGGAGAGCCCTGGCAGATTTCAAGCTGCCAGCATGACCTCCCTGGATGGAGAGTGGGGGAGAGATGGGCAGTAGCCTCTATTACATAGGATCACCACCTTACAGTCTGATGGACATAAATAACTTCAAAAGCGTAGAAAAGAGTAAAATTTAGTAAGATAATTAGGGAGTGCTGCATTTGGGGTATTTATTACTTTTGTTTTTCACAGAATTTATTTAACTGTAAACTTACAAGAGCCCGTCTTTAATTTTTCATAATGGCTGTCAACAATGGGCTCTACAAATGTCATGAAAAATTAACACTCAGCTTTGAAAGTCAGTACAAGGCAGCTGTACCACGACACTGGAAAAGGGAATATAAAGAAAATAAAATTCAGTTAACTAACAAGAAGAAGTGACTGGAGAGCTATCTTAGATTGAATGGTTGGGTAAGGCCTCTCTGGGAGGTGATATTTGAACTGGGACCTCAAATGGGACAGGGAAAGCAATGCAAATTTCTGGGAAAACAGGATACCACACAGAGGGAACTGGAAGCACTCTTGAGGAGAGAGCATGCTTACTGTCTGAGAAACAGAAGGCCAGTGTGGCTGAAGCCCAGTGAGCAAGATTAGTAGAATCAGGGAATCAGTGTGGCAATGATGTAGTCTTGTAGGACATTGTAAGGAGTCCAGATTTTTCATTTGGACTATAGCAGGAAGCCATAGTTTGGGTTCTGGGTAGAGCAGTAAGTATCCATCCCCAGTCTTCTTTTCATTCCGTGGTCTCATGGAAAGATTTCAGGCAGACCTATGGCTTCAGATATAATTTACTCGCTGATGCCCGACAAACCCATATATTTAAGCTAGACCTGCTCTTTTGATCGGGTACCATATTTCTAACTCTATCTGGAGGTCTCCCAAACACCCTGTGGGGTATCTGGTCCATAACACAGTAATGCACGAGTTACAAGTCATTAACTCTATAACTCACGTCTGGAACTGAACACATCCCAAACTGAAATTATTACCCTGACACAACCTGCTCCTCTGCCCAAATTTCCTATCAGCAACATCCGCCCAGTTGCCAAATCACAGAAACCTCCTTTTCCTCAGCCACTGCATTCAACTATCCTATATATCACAACAGTTTACCCACCTCCCTTCTCCCCAGGCTCACTGCCACTGCCTCTGTTTTACTGCAACCGTGTTCGGTTGCTCTCCTATCAGATCCTCCTTCTACAGTCTCCACTTAAGTGAAGGTTATCCACACAAATAACCACTCCAAAAACCCAGTCTTAAGACTTCCAAAATACAAATCCGATCATCCTTACAGGTTCCCTTAGAAAGTTAAGATTTTATTCTTGAGTGTGTAGACATGATATATAAAACCCCTTTAGAAATACCTTCTGCCCACTTCCTTAGTTTTGTGTCCCATGTCTCCTTTATTCTACCTCTACCTGACTACTAGGGTCTTCCAGACATCCAAGAGAGTGGCTTTCTACGTGGATGCCTACACCAGTCTTCCTCTCCTTCGTCTCCCATTCACACCTCAAAACCTCAGCTCACATGTCACCCCCTCAGGTCAGGTTCCCCTTCTCATTCCTTCCACAACAGGCTGTGGATGATTCGATCATCACCCTTATCTCACTTAATTTTAATTGTTTATTTTCATGACTTCCTTTCAAGTCCATGGAGGCAAGGGCTTTTAACTTCCATATACTGGATGTTGAAAATAATGACTAGGACGCTGTAGGTTACCTGTGCTGCAATGTTTGCTGCAATCAGGAGTATCTTAAATAGCTCTAAGTACTACTCTCACATTGGAGTGTTGCACAAGAACAGTGTGGCTGAGCAAATAAGGACAGCCTGAAATAGTAAGA
The DNA here is from genome assembly GCF_008692635.1 of Crocuta crocuta. NCBI lineage: Eukaryota > Metazoa > Chordata > Mammalia > Carnivora > Hyaenidae > Crocuta > Crocuta crocuta. Next base: position 2,353,250 of record NW_027551578.1, on the reverse strand, counting down.
AAATGTTCAGGTTATTGTAAGAGTAAAGACTATGCAGTTACGAGAGTATTAAGGGCTTCTTTCCAGCCTCCGAGGTAGAAAAAGCTCACATACAATTGCCTTAATTTTTCGTGTTGAAAAAGTTGACAAAAGTGCTATCATTAAAGAACCATTGGTAAATGGGGAATTACAAAACCAAGTCTTTCCTTTAATATGCGTGTGCAAAACTGCAGTCAATTCACAAGCCAGTTTAGGGCTGAGAACTGGATCCACACAGCGACCTGCTTCTCTACATGCCTGGTCTGGAATAGCAACGTCAAAAAGTGAGGTCAAAATAGTTCCACCACAGAGCTGTGGGGTGGGATGGTCACTAACTAGAGACGTTAAAGTAATAACTCTCACAGAAGTGGACAGTTGACAGCAATTGTAAACCCAGAGCTCTCCACATGGAGGGAAGAGAAGTTTCCTCATGTTTCAAAGAATGCTGGTGTCCCAATTTGAAGGCAGCCCTCTATATAGCTTCTGTTTTGAAACAGTTTTCTGTTTATCTTGTTGTTTGCTCTTTTCCCTGTTATAACCTTCGTATGCAAATTAACATTATATTTAAATCAGAAACTGGCACTAACCTCCAGGACACAGTGACATGCTCTTAAAATGCATTANCAGCTGCCCCAGAACCGTGCAATCCTGAGAACTACAAAGGGTTCACCTCACAAATTCTTCATATAAATAGGAAGCGACCAATATTCTGTTGGCAAAAAGGGTCAGTTAACATCAGGAGAGGGAGAGGGCTGGGGGTTAGAAGGCAAGCTGCAGAGGCCGGGTGGCACCAGCGGTCTTCCAACACGACTTCTGCAAAAAGTACGGGCGGAAGGCAAAAACGCGGTCACGTTTTCCAGAAGTTCCCGATCTTTCTATTTTAAAAAAAAGTTTAAGTCTCATTACAAACTCGGTGCCCACATACAAGCCAAATACTTTTCTCCCATGAGCATCACGGCAGCAAAAGGGCGGGGTGGGGAGCCACATGCTGACTATCAGGCCAGGTCGGAACCGCAGGTTTTTCCTGGTTTAACCAAAAGGTGGCCCTCGCTAGAGATGGAGAGATCCCATTCTCACTCTCATTCCTGGGCCAGGGGCTCCCCGAAGGCCCCGTGACCTGGTAGAGGGAAAGAGAAGGAACGAGCGGAAAGGAACCAGAGGAACCGTCACCCATAGAAACTGCTAAAAGCACGCACACATTTGCACACGCAGCGATACACCGTTGCCTTGGAAACCAAGTCAGCCACCTCACCCCTCCTCGGCGGCCCCGGGACCCACTCTTTCGGTCCAGGGGTCGCGGCCCGTCTGAGGCCGGGACGGGGAGGGTGGGGTCCTCTCCTGCGGCCCCGCCCCGGGCCTCGTCCCCCCCGGCCGCCTACCGAGTAGGGAAGCACGACAGCGCCGTGACTGGCGGAGCCGACGGAGAAGCTAGCGTTAGATGAACTGGAAGAATCCATGGTGCGGCTGCCGTCCCGAGCAGGGCCTGAAATTCTTTGCTAAGCGGTGGTGGTGATGCTGCTGGGGGCGGTTCTTCCGCGCAGGGCGGCCCGACCTCGCCCAGGGCGGCGGCACCCTCTACGGCTTCTCCTCAGGACCCCGGGCGCCGCCATCTTAACCAGGACGGAAGCCGCGCCGGGACCTTCGACGCGCACGCGCAGCGCGTCAGAACTCGGAAGTGTGGGCGCCGCGAGGAGGGCATCCCGGCGGGCCCCGCACGGCACGGGGGTGGCCGACCTCGCGATGGCTCAGGAGCAGGGCTTGGGGTCCCCCGCGCCTCCAGGTTCTCAGACGCTCCTGGACTCCCTGCTCCGGAACCTCTACGACTTCGGTGAGTGCGGGGCCTCGGAACCCACGTGGAGAGCGGACTGGCAGCCGAGGTGTCTGCGGTGCCTTCTGCACTGGGTCGCCCTCGGCATTCAAGGCTAAAGGTTCTTGCACGTGGAGCACCCATCACCCTGCCGACCTGGTTCTCATGATGGGTCCAGCACACACCTGCGTCCGAGTGCCCCTTTTCTCCTGCTCCACCATCAGCCTCTGTTGTTACTTTCACGAATCCAACCTCCCAAGTCGCCCCTGAGTATGGGCACCACCTAGTTGCTCGTCATGAGCACCAAGGCTTTCAGGCTTAAAGGGCTTTCGGAATAGCCCACCCTTTCACATTTCCCGGCCCTCTGGGAAGCCCTCTGCTCCCACAGACCCCCCCCCC
>NW_027551578.1:2279246-2350930 GCF_008692635.1 Crocuta crocuta | reverse complement strand
CCTGCCTTCGGTGTGTTCCTCCCCCACGGACTTAAGAGAACGTTTTCACGTGAAGCTTTTCGCTGCAGCCTTTTTTCTTCATTAAGTTGGCCAGCCTGTGCTCTCCTTCCTTTATGATGATTGAGGAAAAAGTAATAAAAGTTATTAGGGATTGGCACCCGCCCGGCACTTCGGTAGGGAAACAGTTCCACACACTGAAGAACTTACTCCAGGGAAGGTGACATCCCTTGTTCATGCACAGAGATAATTAGGCGTTGGCGCCTTTAAGGAGCAAGCATTTCTTAAATTTGTAAGAGGATGTTGCAAAAGCTGTATTAGTTTGGAGCCATTGCTCAAACTTCTCAGCTTATTTAAACAGTAAAAACAATAGCTAAAACTATGGTGTTTTTACCATGTACTCCATATTTTTTATGTATTTAATTTTCACAACCCAGTGAACTTGATACTGCCGCTAATCCCATTACTGCAAATGTAGAAACTGGCACTAGAGGTTAAAATACTTTCCAAAGCTCTCCTATCTAGCTCTTAATTTGCAGAGACTGGGTTCCAATCCCCAGATTGTCTAGCATGTACAGTTTCTGTATTTGTATGGACTGTACACTGGAGAGAGCATCTCTGAGCCCTTGGGAATACTGGAGGACAGAGAAGACTTGGTCCTTGGCCTTGAGAAGTTTAAAATCTAGAGGAAAAGACTATTCTGCCAGATCCTAAGTATAGTTCATGTCAACTCAGGCTTGAAATTGTGCTAGGAGCTCTGAAGACATGGGCTGTAACTGCTCACTTTTATGTCTCTAATGTCAAAGTTTAGTTGACTGCTTAATAGAAGCCAACATAAATGACTGGCCGATATTTAGAGAGCTCTGTGATACTTGTTTGCAGGTGAGTAACAAGGCCTGGGATTCTTGTGGGAACCTTCAGGTGACTGATCTGAGTCGAACAGGTGAAACAGAGGAGGTAACTGGGGATTTAGTAGAAAATAGATGTGTTCAAATTGTATTAAGTTGTCTTAGATTCATCTGCCTTCATAACTGAAAGAAAACAGGAAAACTGTGATACCTACTCATAACCCTAGAAAGTGTTAAAAAATAAAACAAAACAAGGGTACCTGGGTGGCTCAGTCAGCTAAGTCGCTGACTTGGGCTCAGGTCCTGATCTCATGGTTTGTGAGTTTGAGCCCGGTGTCAGGCTCTGTGCTGACAGCTCAGAGCCTGGACCCTGCTTCGATTCTGTGTCTCCCTCTCTCTATGTCCCTTCCCCACTTGCACTCTGTGTCTCTGTCAAAAATAAATAAACATCAAAAAATAAAAAAAAATAAAACATCAGCTGCAATGGCAGACATTTTCAGCACAAAGCGTGAGCCAACTGGGATTACCAGTCCCTGGGGACTATTGCCTTGCTGTTGCTTTTAGTACGGACCAAGGTGAGAACATATTGTGCCTCAAGGGTCAAGGGCATGAATACAGTTACCTAGGAAAAGATGTTGCATTTGGGATTCTTTTCTTTTTTTAATGCTTATTTGTTTTTAAAATAGGGGAGGATGGGGGGGATCCAAAGCAGGCTCTCAGTGTCAGCACGGAGCCTGATGCGGGGCCCGCACTCACCACAGACTGCAAGATCATGACCTGAGCCAAAGTCAGATGGCTAACCGACTGAGCCACCCAGGTGCCCCATGCAGTTTGGATTCTATGAATTGTGCAAACACAACTCTATTTGAAGGAAAATAAATCCCTCTTTTCTTTGTATTTCGGGGTGTTGATAGCTGTAGCATATGTACAAGTGCCTTCACATCATTCGCTAGAACCAAAAATATTTCCTTTTCTCCTCTGTGTTTGAACAAACAGGAGAGACAGAAGATGAGGCAGCACAGAAAAGGATCAGAAAGAAGGGAGAAAACAAGAAGAGAGCTGTAGGGGCTCCAGTGGCCTTGACAGCAGACCCAGCTCCCCTGCGTGGTTGTCTCGTGAGAGGCCAAAGGAAGAGGGCCTCTAGCTTCTTCAAGGAACTCAGGGAAGAGCTGCAGGGTGCTCCTGCTGTGACCCCCACCGGCTCTGCCTCAGGACCAGATGTCCCCAGTGCCGCGACATCTCCCTCAACTCCGAAGAACAGCAGGGATCGAGTGCAAGTGATAGAATTTTACAGCAGAAATAAAAAAAGGAAAGGGAAGCCGGATCTAGATGAGGACACACAGGTAACCAGTTGGTTAGTTTAAATGTGCGTGTTGATTCCCCGCCACCCCCCCGCCACACACACACCTTGCAGTTTTAGAGAAGTATCTTTTTGTTTCTTTGTTAAAATTCTTACTTATTTCGTAATCCCCACACCCAGCATGGAGCTTGAGCTCATGACCTTGTGATTAAGAGTCGCATGCTCTTCCGACAGAGCCAGCCAGGCGCCCCTAGATGAATACTCTTACAGACTGTGTCACAGGTCCCCAGAACAACCGTCAGGCTTGAGGATTGACTAAAAGCACTCACAGGACTCAGGACTCCGCATATAGTCATCATTATGGTTACAAATGATTACAGCAAAAGCATGCAGAGTAAAACCAGTGAGGGGGAAAGGTGCGTGTGGCCAAGTGTGAAGGAAATGAGGTGCAGGTGTCCAGATGTCCCCACCCAGTGGAGTTGTGTGGGATCTGTTTAGTTCCTTCCCCACCGCCATGACTTGTGACAGCAGGTGGGAAGTGTTGGCGACCCGGAAAGTTCACTCCAGCCTGCGTGTCCAGGGTGTTTACTAGCGGGTCGGTCACATAGATGTACGGACTGACCTTAGTTATCGAAGCTTTTAGATGCCCAGAAAACAAGTAGGTATTCGCCGTAAATCCCACTGTTCGTATAAACCATCTGGGCGGACCTGGCGTGGCTTGGCTCAAGGATTCGGGGACACAGAAACACTCTTCGCAGATAATATTCCAACTGGCCAGCTCCCCGGAGCTGACAAAGTCTTACACAAACAAGACTTTCTGAGGAACGTGCAGAATTTAACAAACGCAAGCCTGCCGAATTGACTCTTTCACGTGCCTAGGGCTTCTGCCTGATGGTGCTCCGAGAAAACGGAGTCATTCGGCAACTATTTCTGGCTGCTGTCTTAGGCTCTGGGTTATAGCAGTAAACAAAATAGAGAAAACCACTCTCTTTCAAGGAACTCCCCTTCTGACTAAAAGCAGTTTGAGTTCACTGAGCAGTAATCTCAGACAGAATTTGGAAGTCACTCAAAATTCAGTCCAGGAGAGAGGGTATGGTTACTTATCCAGCTTTTCCCACAAGGGTAGCGTTATGGTTTGGTCAAATTCATTGCAGAAATTCAGGTATTCTGTTTCTGTCGCATTCATCACATTGTAGCAACTTCTGTCTATCGTAAAAGGAAAAGGGGATTGTGTTCATTCCTAGGGCTGTCGTGCAGAGAGTTATTCTCCCATGGTTCTAGAGACCAGGAGGCCAAAATCAAGGTGTTGGATGGCTGGGCACCCACCTTCCCCTCTGAAAGGAATCTTTCCTTCCTTCTTCCAGCTTTTGGTGGCCCTAAGTGTTCATTGGCCTGGGGCCACATCACCCTAAACTCTGCCTCTGTCTGCACATGACCTTCTCTGTATGTCTGAGTCTCAGATCTCCCTCTGCCTTTCTCTTCAAAGGACATCTGTCATTGGATCTAGGACCCACCCAAAATCTAGGGTGAGTCTCGTCATGAGATCCTTAATTAACTGCAAAGACCCTTTCCCCTCAATGAGATCCATTCATTGATTCTGGGGATTTAGACCACAGACATGTCTTTTAGAGACAATTCAACCCACTACAAAGATAGTCAATTTGTCTGGTTCTTGGTGAGCATGTGCCGGTGTCCGGTGCTTACCACATCTTTTTTATGGTTTCACAACCATCTTTGTAATCTTTCGTAGAATTCCGGTAGCACTTCGTGTCATGATCCTCACGAGGATCTCTTCCTCAAAGATTTATTTTAGGATTCTCGGTCAGTTCCCGACTCATACTCCAAATGCTGGGGCACAGGGAACTGTTAGAGGTGGGATAGGTAAAGGATTCCTTTGGTCCTTCAGCCAGCACGCTGGCCGGCCAGGGAGGCTTACCAGGGATTGGTGTCACCACGGTGTACCTGAGTACACCATACAAATATTAGTATTTTCTGTGTGTGTCACGCAGTGAGAAAGGTTGGGTAACAGTGCTTGCATTATATGTAATTCTCCCTTTGGAGAGTGTAACCAGCATCTGAGTACCCTCCCTCATTTCCTCAGGTGTCTCAGTCTTCTGAAACAGAAGTCTTGCCCCGCTTGTGTTCTTTCTAGAATGGAAAGTTTTCTAGTAGAAAGGACCGAAAAGTTAGCATTGAATGAATGCATTTCTCCGTCTCTTAATAATAGATCATCTGCGGCGGGCTGTTGGATTCTATTTCTTCCTGCTCTGACTGATCCCTTTATCATTGTAGTTGGCTTTTCTCAGGGATCTCAGCTCATTTGACATTTTGAACTTCCTGATCCTAACGAAATTTCTCAGTCATCTTTGGTCGTTCTGCCCTTTTCTCCTTTTTAAGATTGATCCTTTGAATTTTTTTTTATGTTTATTTAATTTTGAGAGAGGGAGGGAGAGAGAGAGAGAGTGAGCTGGGGAGGGGCAGAGAGAGAGGGAAACACAAAATCTGAACAATGTCCAGGCCCTGGGATGTCAGCACAGATGCCAATGTGGGGCTCAGACTCACGAACCGCGAGGTCATGACCTGAACTGAAGTCAGATGCTTAAGCAACTGAGCCACCCAGGTGCCCCTAAAATTGATTCTTTGGAAACGTGAATGTGTCCAGCTAAGGAGACAGAATATGAGCACAATAAAAACACATACGCCTGTAAAAAGACTTTAGACTGTTTGGCGTTGCAACATGTAAATAAACACAGACGAATATGACACTAGGTATTAGTGGCATATCCTGCGTCTAGGGAATACCAGGTAAGGAATAGTCGGTCAGCTGGGAGTAATTAAGATACATGATGCTATGCTAAGAATTTGTACAACATGGTAAAAGACATTTGTGGCCCCTGCTCTCTCAAAGCTTACAGGTCATTGTAGGACAGTTCAAACAGACATGGAATCAGCAAAGAAGTATAATAAAATAATGATAGCCTGCATGGGGTCAGCCGGTCATCTTTGGAGAAGATTCGAGAGGTCCTAACCAGTTAGACAACCCAGCTGGCCCTGCCTAAACCGAGGAGGTGATCGTCTTTCCCTAGAATTTAGGCTTATGCCATAAATAATGTGATTACACTGCACTGTGTATTAAAACAGATTTTCAAGGTATGGTATGGTGATTTATAGTAAGGAAACATATACATATACTTGGCATATGTATGCATATATACGTATATGTGTATGTATATATCTAGTTATGTTTTCTTTGTCCCCTGTTTCTGGCTCAGAACTCCTTGGGATTTTGTACATGATAAGAGCAGTAAAGGTGTCTTTTGTAATGAGCGAGTTGCAAAGGCTGTGAAGATGGGACAGGCTGCCAGGTGAACCCACCCCTTGACAAGAGGGTTGGAAACTTCAGTCCCGTCTCTGATCTCTGGGGAGAGGTAAAGGGCTGGAGGTTGAATTCATTGCCTATGGTCAGTGATTTAATCCATCATACTTATGTACTGAAGCCTCTCTAAACCTAAAAGGATTTGGAAAGCTTGTGGGTTGGTGACCACATGGAGGTGCTTGGCGAGTGACGCTCTCAGAGAGGACAGGGGAGGCCTTGTACTGTCCCCCCTGCCTTACCCTGCACGTCGCCCCCGTCTGGCTGTTCCTGACTTGCATCTTTTTGTAATAAACCAGCAATCTAGTCAGTTAGACGGGTTTCCTCAGTTCTGTGAGCCACTCTAGCAGATTCACCAAACCCAAGTAAGGGGTCATGGGGACTCTAACCTGTGGGTGGCCAGTCCTAAGTACCGCTAACAACCTGGGCTTGCAGCATGTGAAGCAAGGGACAATCTTGTAGGACTGAGCCCTTCAGCTGTGCAATGTGGTGCTGTCTCCATGCAGGCAGGGTCAGAATTGAGTTGGATCGTAGCCGGTACAGGATTGCCTAATGGCCGTGTGGGGAAACCCTCCCTGCTGATGTCACCCCTTTTAATGGGTTAAGCTGAGAACTTGGCCACCATTTATATAATGTGTTACCCATCCAGGTGTCTAACCTACAGATGAACTTCCTAGTCATATCCCTTTTATAAAGCAGTGACTATGGAAGTAGCTTAACAGGAAATAATAGGTAAAAGATTACTTACGTACTTAGTTATTCCACACATAATTTGGGCGCCTACTGTTTGCCAGACCCGAGAGATCCAACAGTGAACGAGAGAGAGTCCTCTGCCCTCATGAAGGACCCCACTGGCGGGGTCTGGCAAACCCCAGGTCAATTAGTAATATGACTAAAAAGTTGTAAACCTTCTGAAGGACAGGAATATAGGCAGAGCCCCCTTTCAGTAGACTGGGCAGGAAGTGTCAGCAGAGGCTGACAAGGCTGTGCCAAAGCTTGTCAGAGGAAGGAGCGGCAGACTGACGCAGGTGGAGAGTACACAGCACTGGCAGCACCTGGACGCGTGAGACGGCCTAATGTGTTACAGAAGCCGGAAGCCTAGTGTGGGAGGACACAGGGGAATGGCGTGAGGCGCGGCGGAGGCAGGGGCCGAGGCCAGCCCTCACCAGGTCTCGCAGGCAGCGGTGAGGCCTTTGGCGTTTGGTTTAAAGTATGTGGGAAGCCACCAGAGAGTTTAAGGGCATGAGGTGATCTGACAACATTTTAAACATCCCTCAGGTCTCTGCGTGGTACCTCGATTCTAGGAAAGCAGCCAGAGGCCTGCAGGGGCTGAGTCAGGAGTTCACCGCAGTGGTCCTGGGTTGGGGTCGGTGGCCTGACTTGGGATATGAGGAATGAGTGGGTGAACCACTCTTGAATGGGTGCAAGGCTGCCTGTGAGGAAGGGTCTTGAGAAATGAAAGCGTCAGGTGTGGCTGAAAATGATCCCAGTGTTGTTTGGCTCACGGGGATGTGTCTTACCAGTGTTGTCTTCACCCGTAGCATCGGCCCCTGCCCTGAACCTTAGCCTCCTTTGTGGCCTCCATAGAAGAGGGGTAAGAAAGACAGAACAGAAATAATAGAAGAGGGGACTCTAGTTCGGAAGGGGCTGTCGGCTCCTGCAGCGTGGTCCCAAGGTGCATGTAGACTGTTACTGAGCATGTAGCAAATGACTCATAATAACCACGATTCACTGGTGCTTACTACCTACCACAAGTACTTATTTCTGCTCACTGACTCGTCATCTCACTGAGTCCTCACAATTCACATGCCCTGCCTTCATGTTACAGAGGAAATTGATGCCTAGAGAGGTGAAGATATTTGGCTGCGTTTAAACAGTCAGCCGCCCCACACCTGCGATCCCAGAACCCTGGAGCTTTCAAACTCACCGTTACCTGCTTTCTTTTGAAGTCTGATGCAGATAGATTGGTTTGGGCACGAAACCTGACCTGAACTCAGATGAGGCTTTGGAATTATTTCTGTTGGTCACATTTGGCATGGATAGTCATAGATCCTGCTACAGAAATGTGAACGTGCTTAACGGATTATGGGCTGCTGTACTGGCCCCCACTGGAAATGATGTACAATATTCAGTATATTCACGGTGTTACCTTTCTAAAACGTGAAAATGAGGGTGCCTGGGTGGCTCAGTTGGTTAAGCATCTGACGTCGGCTCAGGTCATGATTTCACAGTACGTGGGTTCGAGCCCCAAATCACGCTGTATGCTGACAGCTAGCTCAGAGCCTGGAGCCTGCTTCAGATTCTATATCTCCCTCTCTCTCTGACCCTCCCCTGCTCACACTGTCTCTCTCTCTCAGAAATAAATAAAAACAGTAAAAAAACCATTTTTTTTTAAATAAAATAAAACGTGAAAACGTCTTAATTTTCTAAGGATTCCACACAAAGGATTATGGATGTGAAGGAAATACCAGAGCTCAGGGTTGGACCCCAGGCTTCTTTCTGGCCATGTGAAAGCTGTGTACCTAACTGCCACACCAGATAGGCTTTTTGTGCTTTGAGTATCATAAGTGCGCTGCCTGCCAGCATCTTCACTAGATAGGAAGACCTGTCCCCAAGTTGTTGCTCCAGGTTCTTACTGCCCTCACAATCTCTGTACTATCTAGATCACCCCCTAGGACTCAGCGCTGGACTCCTCCGCACTCCAGGGCACCCTTGTACTTTGTTCCACATCCCTGTTCTTTGGGAGATCCAGTGTCAGATAGGTGTAAGGAAGACAGTAATGTAGTCGAAGTAATTTACCCTTGAGAAGATAAGAATACATTCTTATCTGATGTTCTTAGAACTGCCTGCATTTTAATTATATGTGTTATTATATATATATATTTTTTTAATTTTTTAACGTTTTATTTATTTTTGAGAGAGAGAGCATAAGTAGGGGAGGGTCAGAGAGAGAGGGAGACAGACTCTGAAACAGGCTCCAGGCTCTGAGCTGGCAGTCAGCACAGAGCCCGACGCGGGGCTCGAACCCACGAACCGCGAGATCATGACCTAAGCGAAAGTCGGACGCTTAACCGACTAAGCCACCCAGGCGCCCCATATATTTGTATTTTTCTAAGGAGGCTCCACGCCCAGCGTGAAGCCCAGTGTGGGACGTGAACTCACGACCATGAGATCAAGACCGGAGCCAAGATTGAGAGCTGGACTAAACCACCCAGGCGCCCCAGAGCTGCCTGCATTTTAAAACCAGAGTGTTTGTTCCCCAGCTGGTCTCTAGCTGGCCAGAGGTCGCACAGTGTGACTGATAGGATAAAAGAATCTCACCAGTGCAGGAGAAAGTACTTGTGGTCAGCACGTCAACCCACGGATGAGTTCCCTGAGCCTGGGGGCCTGCGGGCCTTTGCGTGTCGCCCCCACGCCGTTCTCCCAAACCGTTTCTTCTTTTTACAGTGTTCTTTCTTCATAACCCTAACGTGCAAGTTCTCAAAATCTGCCGACATTTCTCTTTCCTGCGTGTGGGACAGTAAGGCTTTACTGGTCAAGATAGATTAGGCTGTGGTTTAATAACACAATCCCTCCATCTGAGTGGTTCAAAGGTAAATGTTAATTCTTTTTATATCTCCATTGGGATTGGCGAGGACAGACTGCTCCCCACCATCCTCAGCTAGGGACCCAGGATAATAGGGGCTCCACTGTCTGGAGGTTCCTAGTTGCTTTGGTGAAGAAGGGGAGTCAGTAGATGGCTGGTGGAGGTTCCATGTGGAAGGGGCACACTTCCATTCTGCTCACACTTCTTTGTCCACAGGAAGTCACATGGCCCCGTCTAACTTCAGGTTGGCAGCGTAGCCTAGAAGCAGAGGAGGACCCAGTATTGCCTACAGGTGCTATGCCTCCCACTGCTACAAGGGGAAAGCAAACAGGGAAAACCACCAAGTGTTAAAACAAAAAATTTTGTTTACATTTATTTATTTTTGAGAGACAGAGTGAGACGGAGCACGAGTGGGGAAGGGCAGAAAGAAAGGGAGACACAGAATCCGAAGCAGGCTCTAGGCCCTGAGTCATCAGCACAGAGCCCAATGTGGGGCTTTAAACCATGAATAGTGAGATCATGACCTGAGCAGAAGTCTGACACTTAACCGACTGAGCCACCCAGGTGCCCCTGACCCCCCATTGTTTCTAAATCAGGCAATACATTATGAATAATGTACTGAAGGGGCTTTAAAGCTACGAATAAAAGTTAGATATTGGTGGGGTCATTGCAATGGACTCAGCATCACAAAATAATTAGCTGAGAATTGTTTTCCAAATGTTTACTTTTATTATAAACAAGGATCTCGGGGGGAGGGGGCACAGGGCGCGCCTGGGTGGCTCCATCGGTAAAGTGTCCGACTCCTGCTCAGGTCATGATCTCACAGTTCATGGCTCAAGCCCCATATCAGTCTCTCTGCTGTCAGTGCAGAGCCCACCTTGGATTTTCTGTCCCCCTGTCTCTGTGCCCCTCCCCCACTCATGCTCTTTCTCTCTCAAAAATAAGCATTAAAAAAAAATGTTTTTAATAAAAATAAAAAAATAAATAAGCAAGCGTCTAGAATCCAGACTGTTTCTCAAACACATTGACAGCTACAAAGCTGAGCTGTTTCTAGTGACATGGTGACATAGGGCTTTGGAACAGAAAGGTCATCTCAGTGAGGCCAGGCCTGCCACTCAGGTCTCCACCACCCCCGGGCCCAGGGGTTCCCATGGCCAAGATGAACAGAGGCCCACATACAAGGCAGGTCATCTGTGGGGCTGGTGTTGGGAGAAGTGGGGACATCAGAATCTGTGCCCCTGTCCTCTGTGGGCCAGTGTCTCCGCCAGCCCCACGGTGACTGTAGCACATGCAGGCAGCCAAGACTTGTTACTGCGCTTCCTTCCTCATGCCGATCTTCTAGTAACAGCTCAGTCAAGGGCATCTGTCACATCTCCAGTATTACTGGAAATCTGACGTTCCTGAAAGAAATTTTCAATTTAAAAGAGTTTAGTTAGCCATTACTTGTTTGGATGGATGGGACAGAAGAAGAAAAAGAAAGAACTACTTAAATACTTAGAAATGGAGGTAGACGTTTCCTTGGATTTTGGAGATCTGTGAACAGCATACAGTTTTTCCTTTTTCTTTTTAAACTTTATCTTAGAGCATGTGTGGGGTAGAGGAGCAGGGCAGGGGAAGAGACAGAGGTAGGCAGATCCGAAGCAGGCTCCATGCTCAGCGCAGAGCCCGACGTGGGGCTTGATCCCACGACCCTGGGATTCTGACCTGAGATGGGAGTCGACACTCAACTGACTGAGCCACTCAGGTGCCCCTATAGTTTTTCTTTTTAACATAATTTGTATTTGAGGATCTGGATGATCCTGAAATCACTAAGATTTAAGCCAGTGGAAAAAAGTTTTTAACGTCAAGGTGAACGTAGAATTTTTTCTAGTCGTGGAACAGGAAGTAAAACTATGGGATATATGAATGGAGGTGCCTGGTGTCCTTAATTAAGGCATTTGATTCTGTGAAATACATGATTGAAGACGATCGTAAGTATCATAAAAGTCAGGAATCTTGATAAAGTAACATGGAAGGTGCATTTATTATGACAGAGAGCACAGAACCCCGGTTTGTGCCTTCAAGCCCTGCATCGGAGCCTACTTGGGATTCTCTCCTTCCTCTCTCTGCCTCTCCCTGGCTCATGCCCGCGCATATGTGCACCCTCTCTCAAAATAAATAAACTAAAAAACAAAAAAACATGACTCCTCTGTTGATGACAGATACTCTAATGATACAGTAACAGATGATCTTAATGAGGTTTTTTTTTCTTTTCAGACCAAAACTAATATCCTTGAGAAAGATGTGGAGAGACAAGAATTTAACTTAGAGAAGGTATGTGTTTTGAAATTGTTAATCTTTTCAGCTTCATAACACACACACACACACACACAAGAATATGCTTACATGTCCAGTGGTTGAGAAAGTGATTAAGCAAATTACACAACTTCTCTTGGTGAATATTAGGCTGTCCGTTAAAACCCGAGGGCTTGTGACCACAATGCCAGTAATGCAGTGTTAAGTAAGAAAAGCCAGGGTTGTGTGTATTCTGTTGTCTAAAGTAGGTTTTTAAGTGCATGAGAAAGAAGACAGGAGGAAGGAATTCAGCTGCAAAGAGCAGGCATTGGTGACTTTTTCCTCCTCCTCTGCAGTATCTTTAGACAAATGAGCAAACACAGATCTGCGTTCGGAACTGCTACGATGAATGGTTTCTCTCTGTGAGTGTGTTTGGAGAGGTACCTTTAAGTGGGAACTCAGAGAGCATCCCCGCTTTTAATCTGAATCCTGTTGCTGATTTGTGTGGAGCGAAGTCTTTGCTTCACCTGTCCAGAATTGCACGTGGGAGAACGGAGACCTCCGCGAAGCTGGGCAGACCACCCAGCACGGCCCTCTTGCTCCGGCACGTCGTGTCTGGCCTGTGTTACTTCCCGGGGTGTGTCTCTTCTCTGGAGTCTTTGGAACGCACGGGGGTCTGATTCTGCTTTGTGTCCACAGGCTCGCTTGGAAGTGCACCGCTTCGGGATCACGGGTTACGGAAAAGGAAAGGAAAGAGTCCTGGAGCGGGAACGGGCCATCATGCTGGGCGCTAAGGTGGGGGGGCCACTTCGGTCTTCCATCATCGGACACAGAAAAGGGCACAGAAAAGGGGAGAGCCCAGGGCAAGTCAGGGCACGGGTCACTGGGAGAGCTTTGCAAAATAAAAAAAATGATACCTTTTTTTTCCCCTTTCATTTCAGCCTCCCAAAAATAGTTATGTGAATTACAAGGTCTTGCAGGAGCAAATCAAAGAAAAAAAGGCGGCAAAAGAAGAAGAAAAGAGAATGGTAGGAGTAATAGCCTTTTCGTTCCTAAGCTAGAACAGAAAGGGGGCCGCATGTGGCCACGGTGGAGTGCCGGACCTGCTGCAGGGAAAGCAGTGTAGGCAACCCTGAGATCCGGAGTTAAATGATCATTTTCTCCACTTGTTCACATCAGCTGCGTTCCCTAACACCAGCCAGGTAACCTGGCATATTTCCATGGAAGGTTCGCTTGGAAATAGCAAACTGCCACTCGGATAATGCAAGCCGCTTCCATCTTTTTCCCCGATTGCATTTTACATTGTGTAGAATGCCAAAACCTATGAAAACCCACAGAGGAAGAGATGTTACACTCCCTCCCTTGCGCCTAAAATGGAAGAGTCGATGTTTCCACTGCCAGTCTTGTAAGGAATGACCTTTCACACTCTGAGTTTTAGGATGAAACTAAGTCTATGTTCGTAGGCCTCCTTGAGAAAAATATTAAATGGTAGCTTACTGGCTTTTGACCACAAACCTCTGGTCTTTTTTTGAATCTCTATTATCCGTTACTGACACATATATTATCTTACATTCTGAAATCAGGCCCAGGACACAGATATTTTCAAGAAGAAGAAGAGGAAAGGGCAGGAAGACCGGTGAGTGACGCCGTCAGGCCCTGTGCTGGAACGATCTGAATAAACGTGCTCATCTGTTCTGAAAACAGCCCCTGAGCGCATGTGGTGTTTCTAGCCCGGTAGAGCACTCTGCTGTCTCTCTGGTACCCTAAGCGCGTCCCGTGTGGGAAGATAGGAGGCAGGACATTGCCCGGGAGCAAACAGCTACCTCAGGACTGAATCGGGAATTCTCTCCCGTCTCCCATTTCCAAAGACCAGACACCTCACGTGACTAGCGGAGAAGTCGAGATTGATGTTTCCAACAAAAGACTTCTGTTCCCTCCCAAGAGCCTGCTTATAAGACAGTGC
Organism: Crocuta crocuta; assembly: GCF_008692635.1. Lineage (NCBI taxonomy): Eukaryota > Metazoa > Chordata > Mammalia > Carnivora > Hyaenidae > Crocuta > Crocuta crocuta. Next base: position 2,337,589 of record NW_027551578.1, on the reverse strand, counting down.
GGGCTAGGGGCTATGTCCTCGACCTACCGCATGTGGTGTCCTGGGCCTGATTTCAGAATGTAAGATAATATATGGCCTTTTCCTTGGACTCCCAGTGACCTTCACGTGCCGTCAAGCAGCCGTTTGTTCTGCCCGTATGTGTCTGTTGAGGGTCCCCCGTGTGCCAGGCAGACAGGCATCTTAGGTGTCAGGAACATAGGCATCATCACACTGGCCGCTTCCCTGCCTTTGTGGAGCTTAACACTGTAGTGAGGGAAACGCACCGAAACGTACGAACAGGTAAGCGAGGGGATGCCAGGCCCTGGCAGGTTCTGTGAAGAGGTTGCAATAAAGCATCAGAAAGGAAATCACCAGGGATGGGCTGCGATGTCATTCTAGGAGGGTCATATCTGAGTTGAGAACAGAGTGAAGAGGAGGGGACAGCCTGGAAAGACCTGTAAAGAACATTCCTCACGGAAGAAACCAGTGCAAAGGCCCTGAGGCAGGAAGGCAGCGGCATGTTTCAGGGACCATGTGAAGGCCCACAGTTGTTGGGGTAGGGCAGTGGCGGATGGCACTCATGGGGACACCCGGAGCTTGCAGGGGACAGGGCCCCAGCCACCTGGTTGATGGTGCTATAGCCCTTCCTTATGAGCTTAACATTAGTCCCTTTCTCTGATTGTAACTGCAGGAAAGCCAAAAAGAAGAAATCAGCTCCCAGTATTTTGTCAAGTGGACGGATTGGGCAGGTTGGAAAATTCAAAAATGGGACACTGATCCTGAGCCAGGTTGACATCAAGAAAATAAATTCCTCCCGAGTGGCCAAGTGAAGTGCTTCATGATGTAGAGAGAAGAACGTCGTACTGGCATGGGACCTCTATGAGACTTCCAGATTATTCTTATTTATTTCATATTTTATAGACTGCTTTTCTATTTGAGGGAAAAAATGTCAAATAGAAATAGTAAAATTTGTAGACATGAGGTGTGTGTTTTATAGCGATAAGTGCGCAGCGGGAAGGGCCAGCCGCACCGTGTGTGTTAAGCCAGTCTGTGGAAAAGGATGTTTAATGTTCTCCAGCGAGATTTATGTGAGGTTGGCTTTCACTGGTGTTTTGTACTTCTGCATGTAATGACTTTTCATCAGCTTAATGATTTACTGATTTGTAAATGCTAATAGTTAGCATTAAATCACCTTTTTGAATTTTCTAAAAATGGTGTCCTGTTACACATGAAAGAACCATGTGTGATCATTTGTCAGTTGTTTTTGTGGGAAAAGCGGTTTTGATTTTTAGCCTCTACCATGTGTATGAAGTCTCTCTTTTTTTTTTAATGCTTTATTTCTGAGAGAGAGAGAGATAGCCTGAGCAGGGGAGGGACGGAGAGGGAGATACAGAATCCGAAACAGGCTCCAGGCTCTGAGCTGGCTGTCAGCACATGGGGCTCGAACCCACAAACCATGAGATCATGACCTGAGCCGAAGTCAGACGCTTAACCAACTGAGCCACCCAGGCGCCCCATGAAGTCTCCTTCATAAGAAGGTATGTAGATAGAACACAGCTTTTGTGGTGTACGTGACCATGACAGATAACACAGCAGAAGATTGTAACCCCACCTGCGTGTAAGCTAATGTCCTCTCCTTCAGAATAATCGCCGCAGGCATCTGAACATGTTTTTAAAAGTATATTGCACTTACTGAAACCATCTGGAACTTCTCAAAGCTTGTGACACATTAAAAAAAAAAAGTCTTCAATGATAGTAATCAATTTTAGCTTTTTTTTTCTTTATGACAAAAAAATCTTATCAAACGATAAGGTTTTGGTCAAAACAAAGGGGTAAAAGTGGCTGACCTTTTTATGTGGTTCCAAACCGGACTCCAGAGCCATTGCCGAGTGAGGAGCTCCACAACTGCCCTGAGTTGAAGCAAGAGTGGAATCGACATTCTGTTTTCCAAGTTTATTTTGAAAGGCAGTGCTCGGCAGAATACCTACTTTGGCGGTTTTTAAGAGTGACTTTTTTTTTTAATGTTTATTTTTGAGAGAGAGAGACAGACAGACAGAACACAAGTGAGGGAGGGGCAGAGAGAGAGGGAGACACAGAATCTGAAACAGGCTCCAGGCTCTGAGCTGTCAGCACAGAGCCTGACATGGGGCTCGAACTTGTGAACCGTGAGGTCATGACCTGAGCAGAAGTCGGATACTCAACTGACTGAGCCACCAGGCCCCCTGAGTGTGATTTTTATTTTAAGATGTAGAGGATCCCAAACATGACAAAGCCCCAGGAAATCTCTGAGGAACTAGAGGTGACCTATCCTAGCAGCGACTGGGGTAATTTGGTTCCCTTTCTCTACAGAGAGCCCAGGGTCTGAGGACCCCCACACCCACCCCCTACCTCCAGCCTTGTGGCTCAGATAGTTGAGTGCTTAGTAGCTCAGACCAGAGCTACAGGCTAGTCCATTTGGGAAAAGCTTGCAAGTTCTGAGTTTAAATTACTTGCTTGTTTTGCTTTCACCGAGTACATACTTACAGAGTTGTTTTGTTACCGCTGGGGGCTCTAGAAACCCCCGGATGTTTAGGGCCCAGGAGAAACCCGTACTTTACGGGCTGGAGAGCAGGCTAGGACCACGCTTTTAATTTCTGCATTGGTGACGTCTTCCAGGGGAAGACGGTTACGACTAAGACTCTGACAACAGCCACCAAGGGAACAGAAGGCTTCAGTGCAGCATCCACGTGTTGTCCTACCGCCGTTTCCCCTTCGCAGGGGCGTCTTTCAGTCCCCCGCACATCTGGCGGGTCAGCCGTCGCTCCGCATGATGCCCTGCCTCCCGTTATTCCCAGTGGCCCACTTAGGGACCTGGAGATTCCCGTCCCTACAGCTCTGAGCCCCGTGGACCTGGGCACCCTGCTTCCCAAAGGAAGAAACAACACAGCACACGTCCCACTAAACCAAAGGTGTCCAGGCAAGAAGAGCCACCACCTCGTGGGGAGACCGGCCTGTGACCATCAAGAGGAGATAAGGCTGCTGTCACCCGGTGGGGCAGGGAAAAGTCACCCAGGCGGTCCCCTCAAGCATCTCTTCACATTCCTTTCACCTGATTTGCATGGTGAGTAGACAAAAGCAGCAATCCTGGGGGAGAAGGACCTGGTGACTTGAGGCTTAGTACCCCTGGGATGAGGGTCCCAGTCGTGATGAGCAGAGGCACTAGGAGAGGGTGGGGGGAGTCTAGGATGAGTGAGAGGAGGCTGACCAGGAGTGTCCCTGGCCTTCCTCATCTAAGCTTCTCTCACTGGAATTCTGGAAGAGCGTTGTAGACCTGGGGCGCAGAGGTGGATACCCCAATGTCTCCCTCCAATCCTCTTTCGGGTGGAAGTACTTATTCTGAGTGCTGAAGGCTGCCTTCGGCTGCTGGCCCTCTTCAGGATCGCCTCACCTCCTTCCCAGGGTGGCCCACGTCCGTGCCGGATCAATGCGGGAGTATTAAACCCAGTGCCACTGTCCCAACCCAGAGTGGCAGAGGCCTTTGCTGGTCTGCGTCTCAACTCGACATCTCCGTTGGCCGGTCCTCCTTCCTTTGCCTCCAAGAGGGTTGATCCATAGGGCCCTTGCTCCTAAATGCCCCGCTGCCTTCTCTTGGGGTCTGCAACCGCCCCTACCCAGGTAAGCCATTTGGTGATCCAGCAAATGGCTGGGGAGGCTAGGCCAAAGGGGCTGTTGGGGGAGGCATGTGAGATGGGTGCTTGTGAGGATCACAGTTTGGGGAAGGCTACGAGGGACAGAGCTTTCAGGTCAGACACACCTGGGCTCAGACTGTGGTTGAAGGGACCGGTGGGTCCCCCTGATGCTCACAGGCTATTAGGAGGTCTTCCCCAAATCTCGGTTTCTTGTAACTCCTGACCAATGTTTTATTCACGAATGTATCTTAACCATAAACCAACTTCTCTCAATGTCTGGCCCCGCCCCCTCTTGCGAGAATGAATTCGCGAACTCCCCATTGTCTAAGATGGACCTTATCGTTCAGTCATGGCACCACCTCCTATTCTCGTGGGCATACGCAGCACAGCCATATGGGGTCTCACAGGCGCAGGCCCTGGGGGTGAGAGATGGGATGTTCTCCCCTCCGTGGCCGCTGCCCCAGTACCTGCCGGTGCCCAGGGCTCACGTGGCAATTGGCGTACCTTGCTGCTGAGCAGGAATTCCACACCGGGCCCTGTCTTCTGCTTGTTGGCAGTGTCCAAAGAATTTATTTCAAATCCGCTCAAGACTGTGATAAAACTCAGGTTTTCCGAAAGGCAATACACAAAGTTAACCAACCCCCAAAGACCAGAAAACACAGTGTTTGCAATTCAAAAAATACAAACGCTTGTGGATACCGATACAANGGAGGGGAGGGGGAAACGCGGGGGTGGGGGGAAGAAGGCAGGGAAATGGAAGTCCTGTGGACTGTCAAAACAAGGACACAAAGCTCGTTACTCTTTAAATTCCTTTGCCAACGTTAAACAGATCGCTCATGCTTAATACAACAATTTAGTGGGACAGCAGCAATTCTACATCATGCATTTAACATCTTCTGCTTTGCTCGCTCTGCACCTCCCCTTGGTGATGAGAAAGTCAGGCTGGGGGCACCTCGTCACCAGGCGGGGGAAGAGCTGAAAAGGTCTGCAGACACTCCCCACGTTCCTGCCCCCACAGCCACCGGCAGCCACTTTTCCAGATCTGAAGTCTGTGTTTGGGGTGTCCTCAGAGCCTGCCTGAGGGCCTGGCCTGGTGAGCGGTGCCCCCCTTGCGGGGTCTTCCCAAAGACGAGGTTGGGCAGCCCGCGCCCTCCAGACGGGACTCCTCTGTGAGGTCTCCGCTCCCAACCCCTGACTGAAGCCAGCATCATTCACTGAGAAAGCCAGGGAACCCCCCCCCACCCCACCCCCGGCCAACAGGTCATGCAAGTCCAGTCCCAGGGCCATGCAGACTCCCAGCCGCAGGTCAGGAGCCTCGCCTCCCGCCTTACTCTTAGACCTTGGTTCTCAAAGCCGCTCCCCTGCCGAGATCTTCGGAAACAGTGGGGATACACTATGGTTTGGGGGACGCCTCAGATGTCAGAACTTAAGGTGACCGAGGAGACAGAGAGGCAGGTTAACCTCTTTGCAGGTTTTACGGGGGCTTCTGCACACAGATGCCTTTGGGACTAACGATATAATGCTGCTTACAGCACTTTGCACAAAAAGTACCATAAAAACAGGCCTCACTGGGAATGGGGACATTTGGGGTGTTGCTTTGTATGGCCGTGTGAAGCCTATTTGAAATGTCAGTTTTCCCTCAAGGCCAGGCAGCATGTTAGTACACACATGCTCCTGGTGACAAGAGGCCTGGATGGAAGACACTGCCTTGTGGTCGGAGAACATTCTGGAAGGTCCCCGCACAGGCTTGATTCCTTGGGAGCCATTAGCCTAGACTCGATAGATGAAAGACTATATTCTTTTCTTTCAAAAGTGTTATTCTATAATCCTCGCAGTAGGTCAGGGGAGGTAGGTTAGTATGTAGGACGCATCCATTTTCAGGTGGGGATACCGAGGCACGGAAAGATTTAAGACTATGTATAAGCCAACATCAAAGCCAGGTTAAAAGACATGAGTGTCTGAGTGCTGAACGCAGTGTCTGGTCCACACATCCTACCCCAAATCTACTCTTACCTATTTTTCAATCCATTTGAAGTGAAAGCCACCACAATCCCTTTCTCTTTACGGAGGAACCTGCCAAGGAAAGTGATACCGTGAAAACAGCTGCTGGCTTACTCGCAGAACAAAAGTGGAGATTTTCCCAGAATCAGCATAGACCTCAAATATCTTCTAATGAGATCCGATTAGATATTGAAAACCAGATGAAGGCCACACATCCGTTAAGTTCCTGTCGCCTCCAGGCAAAAGTGGCCAACGAGAAAGAAGGTAACAAGTGTTGCCTTCTCAGAATGGGGGTGCGGTGTTGGGGGGCAGCTTCAGTAAATACAGAGTGAGACCTGACAGCTTGGTGCCTGATCGTGGCTCACCTCCATCTCCCCCTGCCTGCCCCGGGCTGGCAGAGCACTGCATACCTATGGAAGGACAATCACGGCCTTGGGCAGTAAGCTGAAGGTCCGCAGCCTTGTGGTACAGGCTTTCCATGTCATGCTGGGCTAGATGCCCCAGCGTCACTCTGCATATTGACACATGGACACGTGACAAACCCCTACTGGTTCTCAACCCAGGGTGTCCCCCAGGGGACATCTGGCAATGTCTGCAGACACTTTGGGTTGTTGCCCCTAACTTGGGTGCTACTGGCATCCAGTGGGTGGAGGCCAAGGCTGCTTCTAACCACCCTCAGAGCACAGGCCAGCCCACAACAATAAGAGAATCCATCACCCCCTCCTGCCCCCAAATGTCTGTAGTGCTGAGGCTGAGGAACCTCAATCTTGTGAGAGTGTTTTCCGGCATTCATGTGCTGAGTTCCCCCTGCAGTTTTACCTACCCTCCCATCTCACTGTGTGCAGGTGACCACAGGACCATTGCCTGCTCATCTGTGCTGAAACATGCCTTCACAAGGGGCCAAGCCTTTCACTTGCAACTAGAATTAAGGCTAAAATGCAAATACCCCCGGAAGGACACTTAAAACCTGCGTTCTGATCCTTTCCTGAGAGTGATCTGTAGGCAGAAGGCGCAGGCACCAGAAGGCAGGGCTTTTCCGGGCACCAAGAGCAGGAAGTACGGGCCTGTTCCCAGCGTCCCCGGTGAACTCTGGCTCGGCCCAGGCTCGCTCTGGAAAGCATGACCCTCCGCACCCTCGGTGGGCCGTGGGGCGCCCAAGGGTGCTGTCACAACCACAGAGTTCAAGTAGGGCTGAAGATTCAGCCTAGAACTATATATAAAATTATATACAGATTTTATACGTCAGTTACTTTGTGGGTCAGGATTACTGATATCCACTTTAATTAGAATCGTTATTTTCCCCAACAGGACAGAGAGGGTGAAGCAGGGCCGTGTACAATGTTTTACCTTGCTTTGAATTAGGAGCTTGGGTGGTATGCAGTGAGGCGCTACTGGACACTTTTAAAAGGGAGTAATTCTAAAAGGAAAGGCATATGCTTTGAGCAAACTTGCTCACTAGCAGAGGATGAACTGGGAACCACGCTAAGGAGGCATCATTTACGATGCAGTGGGAACTGACGCTTTAAGTTACTTTGAATTCCCTTCTCACTGAAACTGCTTGATAGACAAACACCAAGTGATTTCTCAGCCAGCCCAACAAAAGCATCATCTTGATATAATTCTATGTACAAAAATGCCACCGCATTGTAAAGGAACAGGGGATTCGATGGCCAATGAGAAATTCACGACCTGTCGCCTCTGCTCCAAATCTGCTTTCTGGGACGGTAACGTAAGTCAGGCCGTGAGCCGTTGAGGATTCCTTCTTTCTTTGGCTGATCCCTCAAAAACAAGTGGGTTGCACAGATCTGCCTTCTCTCTTAGGTTCGTTCTTGTCCCTGGAAGGTGTTTTGTCTAAGGACAGGAGAGGTGGCTTCAGGACAGCCTGACGCGGTGCCTGGCATCAGCCGTATTGCTGCTGGGTTCCTGGAGTAGGGGCAGAGGAGGAAGGGCGCCTTCTGGGGACACTCACAGGCCCTCCTGAAGCTGCTGACCTCAGCACTGGGGACAGCGAGTTCTGGAAGCTTCCTTCTGGAAAATTACCTTTTTCTTCCCAAAGGGACCGCCTGCCCTTGTGGGATTCCGCTTCTCCCTGTTCCACATTTCCCTCTGACCTTGGCGCTGGCTGTCCCGAGCGTGTCACCAAGTCCAGCTGAACTCAAGCAGCTCCCTTCCCAAGAAGTTGAGCCAGGGCCACCTGGGGAGCCCAGCTTTGGGGATTCTGGAAGTTCCCCAGCCTTTCATCCGGCCCCCACCGCAGAAAGCCACTGACGGCCGCCTTTCCCAGCCACGCGCACTCCTGGTGTCGCTCTGGGTACGCCGGCCCGTCTTTTCCCAAAGCCGATGCATCTGGACCTGCCGGCCACGCTTCATCAGCCCCAGCAAGGCCGGGGCTCCTCTGTGTCCCCGATCTTTAGCAATACTCCCCCCCTCTTCCAAGCTGAGTCCATCCAGAGCTATGGCTAAGGAGTGAAACGGAAGGCAAATGAAAGCAGAGAGGAGAGCGGCAGGTACAGGGAGAAAGGCCGGCAGCAGCCTGCGTCCTGAGGGGTCTGGGGGAGGCCCTGCGTCCTGCGGGGTCTGGCGGAGGTCCTGCGTCCTGCGGGGGAGGTCCTGCGTCCTGCGGGGTCTGGGGGAGGCCCTGCGTCCTGCGGGGTCTGGGGGAGGTCCTCCGTCCTGCGGGGTCTGGGGGAGGTCCTGCGTCCTGCGGGGTCTGGGGGAGGTCCTGCGTCCTGCGGGGTCTGCGTCCTGCGGGGTCTGGCGGAGGTCCTGCGTCCTGCGGGGTCTNGGCCACCCCCCTCCACGCGCCGGGGACAAGGCAGCCTCGGCGGCCGAGGGTGCGGGCGGCCGGGCTCTGAGGTAGGATTGTTGGATCTGCTGCTGGGGGGCGGGCAGGGTCTACACAGCATTGGCCTTGGCTGCTCAGAAAACAAGGGCAGTGTCTACACAAGCAGGTAGAACCGAGGAAGCACAGTTGCTGCCGGTTTACGGGCTCAGTTTTACAAAAATCCAATCCAGCAAATGGACAAGGTACGCCTCGACCTCAAAAATAAAATGCTGGATAAAATATATTCTTTTTAAAAAGGAGGGAGTTTCGCTACCAGATGGAAACGGAGGTGGCAGGTGACACAGAGGAAGAGAACGGGGGCAGCCCGCAGCGGGCTCCTGCGGGCTCAGACCGCCTCCCCCAACCCCCCACAAAGCGAGCTCTGTTTCTGAGAGATGCAAATGCCTTCATGAGGACCTCCTGGGTCCGTTAGGGCACTCCAGCTCGGAAGGGCGGCCTGGGTCTCTGGCACTCAGCACGGCCAGGCTCACCCTGGGAGGTGGGGGCGCAAGGAATGCGCTGATATTGCTATTTCCTGCCTTTGTCAGAGGACCTGCCCATCCCCCTCCAGCGGGTGAAGGGGCCCCTCCTGCTTTTACCACGACAGTAGGATAGGCCTGGAAGGGAAGGTAGGCTGACTCTAAGAGGCTTCCCCAGGGCCCCGCATCTTCCATGCTGGGAGCCTGGGAGTACCAAAACCTGGAAGAGAGCAACTCAGAGAGGCAGTTCCAGAAGAAAGCCGCCAGCCGGCGGAGATGCTTCACACGGCCACTCCAATTCCAGTGTTTTCCTTTGTGTTCAAGAACTAAGAACCGTGTGTGCATTTTAGCAGACTATCATGTGCATGTGTGCGTGCGTGCGTGTGTGCGTGAGACAGAGAGAGGGAGAGAGAGAGAGATGATTCATGAAGGACCAAAGGAAACTATTTCAAAGGTTCTCAACACTTCAGTTGGAATGGTGAAGGTCAAGATTAATGCCCCTTTCTATTGACCTTGGATTAGGTCCGCAAGGGCATAACGAAACGGAGACTCCAGGACCAAAAAAGAAAACAGAGAACCTTTCCTGGCGCAGATGAGAACCTGCAGCCTTGGGACCGAGAGGTATCCCAGCAAAGGGTCAGTACTCGGGGCGTGGGATTCCGGAAGTGCCTTCCTGCTTTCTGCTCTCGGGGTGCCAGTCTCAGAGGCGGCCCTCCTCTTGAGCCCCCCACGCCTACCCTGTCAGCAAAAAAAGATAAGCTTTGAAAACAGATGGCAGGAAACATAATCGTAAACCCCGGATGCTTTCTCCCTCCTTTGAGAAAGGTTCCTTCTCTGTGAGCATTTATGTCCAGGAGGGATGAGAGAGAAACACACACCCAGCTTCACCACCGACCAGTGTCCACCTGTTAACCAGCTGCCTCAATAAGCATGGCCTGCAGACCTATTCTCATCCCCCAGAGAAAACACGTCTCTATGATACCCAGCGGCTGCTGGGCTGTGCCCTCAACGCGATCGTCCTGCCCTTGTGGGTCTTTCGACCTCAGCGAGGGATGGTGGGCCTTTTCCCCAGACGCCGGTGAACAGCTGGGGCCGGGAGGCTAGTTGCCCGACAGCTTTGGCCGTCCCAGGTTTGTCGGGACTTCCAATCCTGTGTGCAGGGTGACCTGGAAAAGAAGACCTGGTCAGTGAGGCTGGGGGCGGCCACCGCGAGAACCCCGAGTGCTCAGACAGCACAGCAGCCACAGGCAACCCCCCCCCCCCCCCCCCCGTTTGCTGGGGTCGCTGCAGGCAGCAGCCTGAGGGCTCCTCTGTACTGGGAGGCATGCTGTTTATTGTCGCATCACTAATGTAACGTCCTCGAGTTCACCCCGAGGAGTGGGCCTGTGCTTGGGTTTCCCACCTTGTCCTATGAGCCCAGCGAGGGCTGATGCTCCACGGCAGCAGGTGTACGGTTCTCACCGTTGCATAGGTTTCTGCTTTCTCCCAGTGGCCCTGGTTCCTTTCCTACATCTGTTGTATTCCAGGCTGCCTCAAAGCCCTTTCGTGAATCAATCAATTGGTGATTGATGTAGACCTGTCAGTATTCACAACCAGGACTCCCAGAGGGAGGAGGCTCTGCTAGAAGCTAAGGGTGCTGTACCCACATTTCTCTCCCACCCTCACCCGCTCACTGAGCTCCTATTTTGTCTCTGTCCCCTTGGGGGGCCTCCTGAGCCCTCAGCAGTCCCTCACGATTGACCCCAACCCTGAGATCTAAAAGGACAACGTTCCTGCCTGCTTCATGTGGGAGCCAGAGGGGGCAGAGGGAGTGAGAGGGGGGTGGAAGTCCTGGTCACAGCCCCTAGTACGGGTCTCCCCCAGCCCTCCTGTGCTTCTCTCGGGGGGAAGCCACACCTGAAAGGCCCCAGTGCACACCCACCTGACCATCGGCTCAAGCTGGACAGGGGACACTGACTTCCTCCCGATTGGTTAACGAACGCCTCCATTGCACTCTTCCCAGAAAATGGAACCCCCACCTGCTTGCCCACTCCATTCCCTTCCTCCCCCCCTCTCCGCCAAGTTGCCAGCTTAGAGCCTCTGCTTATCTCAAGCGAATAAGTATGGATTGGTCAGGCCAGAGAGGACCGTCTCCGGGGAATGCCCACAGTGAACTGGCAGCAGCTCCCTGCCTGGGTGGGCAGCAGTCAGCTTCTTTATAGCCCACACTGTCCCAGTGCACTTTGGAGGCCCCGGCACCCGAGAGAAACAGCCAGCTGGGCTCCTGCCTGGAAGGGCACGCGGTACCTGCACGTTACGGTTGAGGCTGAGGGCTGGCATGAAGACCCCGTCCACATGGCTGAAGGCTGTGGGGCCCTGCTGCTGCCCATTGATGAAGAAGGTCAGAGTGTGCTTATTCAGGTCCAGGAGCACACCGACAGTGGCCCCCTTGCACACACCGCCTTCCGTCCTGGGAAGAAAAGCACCAGGAAACCCCATCAACACATCTAGCCTGGGAGGTAGGTGGTGGCTCAGAAGATGCTAGGAATATCCTCACCTACAACACACAGCACTCATGGAAGTGCGGGGAGTTATTCTTCTAGGCTAGGAGGCTTTTCTTGAAGTGTACTCGCCAGTTCAGGGCCACACAGGAAGACCTTACCCTTCAAGTAAGCTTCCTTACCCTGGAGGGATCAGCTCATTCAGTCCCTTCTTTCCTGGAAGTCCCTGAGACCTGGGCACCCAGGGAAACCTGTAACTTGGGGTGCTTTAATGGCACAATTGGTTGAGCATCTGACTTCGGCTCAGGTCATGATCTCACAGTTTGTGAGTTCGAGCGCTGCGTTGGGCTCTATGCTGACAGCTCGAAGTCTGGAGCCTGCTTCAGATTCTGTGTCTCCCTCTCTCTGACCCTCCCCTACTCATGCTATGTTTCTCTCTGTCTCAATAATAAATAAACATTTTTTTAAAAAGAAAGAAAGAAAGAAAACCTGGAGCTTGGAGCCTGGGCAGGGAAGGCTCCTTTACCCCCCAAGAAAAAGAACAAACGTGGCACCCTTTATAGGTTTAACCAGTGAGAATGCTGAGATCCACAAAGAGGCAGAGAGCCAGACCTTTGGAGATTTCAAGGCCACTCGCCTTCAGCTCATCTCAGAAACATCCCAGGGACTCTTGAACAGCCATGCGTGGCAGGGGACAGATGCTGAATCTGGAATCAACTCCCCTGTCTGAGTTGCCATCCCATGGGTGCCAGCAGTGGAGCCTTGAGACTAAATTGTGACGCTCTTGATAAATGTCTGTGATCCCACATTTGGCAGTGGTGGGAGTTCCTATCTGCCCGTGAGAAGCATCTCTTCAGATGCACTCTCTTGATGATCTGCCTGCTCTCCGTGGATGAAGAAGGTCCATCAGACTCCCTTCCCTTAGCTGAGGGCTGAGGTCTCATCCTCCACCCCAGCTGCTCCACTCTGATGAGAAAACCATTTTTATCCTTTCCTGACGGGGCAGGTGCTGATCAGCTGGAGGCTGAGGGCCCGGCAGAGAGCAAGGGAAAGTCGTGAGGAAAGCTCAGTGTGCTGATGGGAAAGGCACTTCCCCGGTCAAGTTTCCCCAGGGTGGGAGGGGAAGGGTGGGTCGGGGGGAGGGGGTCAGTGTTAGGACCCCAGGACAGAATCCTGCAGGTGGAAAAAGGGAGCTATAATCGGGGTCTTGGTGCTATTCAGACACTGACCGCCAGGTGGCGGTAGAGACCGGCGTGAGGCGCAAACACGTGATTCCCATCCAAGCGCAGGCTGTCCCAGGTTCAAGGGCTCCCCACTGCAACCTCTACCCAGGCTCCCCCGCCCCATACACAGAACCGGAAGCAGGACCCGGCGTTTAGTCCTGACAGCGCCGCTAAGCAGCCCTGTGTCTTGGGACACTTATTTAACCTAAGCCTTTGGTAAAATCGGTTAAATGCTAATCACAATAGTGCTTTTCAGAAGACTAAGGGACAAAGTAAACTCAATAAATGCTCTGTTATTACTCCTATCAGCGGTATATCTGGGCACCATTTGGTTTAAGCAGGTAGAGATGGAGCTGGTAGGTCTGGACTCCACTCCTCTGTGGTTTGTGAACAGCGGCCGGGAGTGGGTCCGGGTTCTGGTCAGCAGACTGCACCTGGCAGCGTGCAGGACCCAGGCAGAGGGGGCAGAGGGGCAGAGGTGCTACCCTCCCCCAAGCATCTAGAGATAGAGGTCACTGCCAGAGAAACGGCAGGTGGGAGAAGCCCAGTCTGCTGGGGCCAGAACACTGAGAACCTCCAGGCTCACTGACATGGCCCGGGACTGGGCCCAGTGAGGTTGGCTCCTCGAAGCTCCTTGCCTTCCTCCTGGGGAGATGGCCCTGAGCAGGCCGGGAAGATCCCGCGGTGAGAGGGCAGCTCTGGGTGACTACTGTTCTTTATTTCTGGGCTCGTTGGCCAGTGCTGGCCTTAAAAGATTTCCCTTCCCCACCCCCACCCCGGACACACAGGCTGGGTGAGAACATGGAGCCCCTGGGGGAGGAGAAAGCAAACACAGTGGGGTGGGCGCCCCACTGCCTTCTCTGAGAAGAGACACCAAGGTGCCCACAGGTCCCTGAAGGAGCCCATGTATCAGTGACATCTCCCCAAAGGGCCCGTCTTCCTGTGTCCACCCTGGTCACACCACTTCCAGGGCCAGCCTCAGAGTAAAGCAGTGGTCTCGACTGAGTCCCCACAGTGAGCACCCCAACAGTGCCTGCCACTTCCAGGTCTGCCCTTTTGGGGGGCACTGCCAGGGGTCAGAGCCCACCCGAGTCTGGGCAGTGGGAGGGGTCACTGCCAGGGCAATGGTACCCACTTCCTCTGTAGAGACTTGGTCATAGCCACAAGGACACCAGCTGTGCCCCGGGGCTGTCAGTGTGTAAAGGGAAGTGGAACAGAAGTGGGAAGAGAACGGCAGCCAATGAGCCTGGTCGAGGGGCTTGCCGGGTTGCCTGTAAAGCCACATGCCCTGGGGCCACTTGAGTCTCCGTTGCAAGATCTTCCTTGGGCTGCAGGCACACGCTCGCTCCTACTTGGAAATCGGACACCCGCGTGGCTGAAACGCCTCCCCCACCTTCCTGAGGTCTGGATTTGGGAATAGCAGGAGGGATGCTGTCCCCATAGGACCCTCACTCGCCCCCCCACCCCCGTGCGGCTCACCTGTTGGTGTGGGAGTTGCAGTGCATGAACCAGCTGCGATTGTTGTCCACGTACATGGCCCAGGCCTTGTCGTCCTTGCCCAGCATCATGTCCTTGACCACGCTGGCCCTGGCCACCCCGAAGGCGGGGTCTGGGTGGTTGTCATACCGGTCCACATGCAGCTCCCAATAGTGCACACCCTTGGAGAACGCAGCCGTGCCCAGCACCACCCGGTCGTCATAGCTGCTGCAGGTGGCTGTCTGGTTGTCGTTGGATAAGATGATGTCCCGGTGCCCAGAGTTGGGGTCAAATGTGAACCAGGCCACTGGAAAGGAAGGAAGCAGAGTCAGCGATGGGATTCCCAAGCAGTCTCTGACCCAGGCTCAGAGACAGACTCACTCACTCACATCTATCAGCAAGTTGGCCTCCAGCATCAAATGTTCTTCTTTGTGTGATTCACAGGCACACACAGGTGCATAGGTACATACATGCATGCGCGCGTGTACACACACAGACACACACACACACACTCTCCCCGATCTCTGTTCATCCAAGTTCTCAATCCCATGAACCCAACCTTGCCAAGGAGCACAGACCCTTGAGCCTCAGAGCCCCAAATCTAAATGCCTTCTATGGAGTCTTGGTTTCGAACACTCTCCCATTACGCTTCATACACCGATGTATGTTAAAGAGGAAGTAGGTAATCCCTGCCCCACTTCGTGGCTGTGGGATCTGAGGCACGGAGTGGTGGAGTGATATAACCAGAGTCACCAAGCTTCAGCCTCCTGTTTCACAGCACTGAGCCACACCTTCTTCTGGTGTCCGATATCCTCGGGCTGTCTAATACCTCGGGGTAGTGAGGTCCTTACTCTAAAATCGTGACCACAGTGCTCAGGGCAAGAATCACTGCTCTGTAGGACAGCGGGCGTCTAAGGGCACAAAGCTAGTGATCTTCAGAAAAGCGTCCCCACCTGTGCCCTTGACAACAGCATCTGCTCCTGCCTTTTCTCCCCTCTGTCCCGGGGAGACGAGCCAGGCATGTCACGTCTTCCTCAGGGTGACCAGAGGATGTACTGGGATACTCGATGACCATAACCAGGACTGGCACCATCCTGGGATGCCCGGGTTAGCCCAGCAGGCTCTTGTTGCAATGTATTATTTATTTACATCATCACTTCCTGCCAAGGACACAGACGACCAACGTCCCACTGATGCTGATGTGCTCTTATTGCCTGAAGCCTGGAAGGATGCAGCTGGGTGTGTAAACCATCAGATCTGGGCTCTTCTGCTAGACGTTCGAGAGATAGTTTCCCACTGGGGGGAAGGTCCAACCCAGGGACCAGTGACCTTTTCTGCAGGTCTGTCCTACCCATTCACAGCCCCTGGGTCTCCTTGAGCCTCTCAAATCCTCGCCTCCTTTCCCACTCCAGTCAATGGGGTGAAGAAATGGCTCTATTTTGGTGGCTCATAAGTAGGGAGAAGCAGGCAAGGGGCCGTGGTGAGAAGGGCAGGGTCAGAGCTGGGAGGAGACGTATATTTCACCGCTGCCGAATTTCCTCCATCGCTTCACTCCCCTGTCCTGCGCAGCTGATAGGCCCCCCAGCCCCCGCCCTCCTTTAGAAGCTCATCCACAGTGCCTGAATCTGGTCCTCCCCCAGGACCCCAGTGCTCACCGTCAGATGTCTGCAGGACGACAGTTTTACTATAAGGCCCGACGCCAGAGGAGTTGAAAGCCTTGACTCTGGCATTGTAGGTACTGTTGAAATGAAGACCATCGATGGTGCACAGAGTCTCCTTGCCCACATACACTTCCTAAAAGACAGCCAAGACTGCTCAGGAGGTGCCTCTGTTATTTGGAAAATTGCTCTCTCAGCATCATGTTGACCTTCAAAGTGCTAGCGCCTCCGGAGAGTTCTTGAAGAAGGGAAATTTGGAGGAATGGAGGCAGGGTCACAGACCTTGTCCAGGTTGGGCACAAATGCCTACTCCTGGCCGGCCGGCCCCTCCACCCGTGAGGAGGTGAGGTGTGACGGGGTCCTAGGAGGTGGGGAGGGATGGCAGGGGTGCAGCCAGCTAGGCTGCTGCCCGAGAATGTCCTGCGTCTGAGGCCAGCCTGTCAGATAGGACCCTGCAGCCCAGGGACACCGGGTCCTCCTGGACGGTGGAGGTGCAGAAACCCCCACTTGCCTCTTGGTCGGAGCAATAGATTGTTAGTTATCAGTGGGAACTTAAGCTAGGAAACAAACACTAAGCAACTAGGTAAACAAAATAACCAATATTATTAAAGGAAGTGTCATTGCAGAGGTGCCTGCGTGGCTCCGTCGATTAAGTGTCCAACTTCAGCTCAGGTAACCATCTCACAGTTCGTGGGTTCGAGCCCTGTGTTGAAGCCTGCACTGACAGTGAGAAGCCTGCTTGGATTCTCTCTCTCTCCCTTTCTCTCTGCCTCTCCCTGACCTGCATTTTCTCTCTCTCTCAGAATAAACTTTTTTTTTTTTAAAGAAGGGTCATCACACATGGTGGGAAAAAGGGGACAGAGGAAGGCTGTGACCAAGGACAGGTGGGTTCAAGTGGGTTTGGGCTGGGACCACCCTCTCCTCACCTTCTGCCACACCTGAGGTTGGCATCTTCCACTTGTTGGCCTCCCTGCCCCCAGAACTGCTTTTCTCATGGCTTCCTGAGAGGTGAGACGTTTCTGCATGGGACCCCAAAGATCCTTTCATAGGGATTTGCTTTGCTCCCCATTCACTTCAAACTTACCTTTGTCCTATTTACTCCCTCAAATGTATAGCCTTGCACTCCCTCCTCTGTCACTATTTCAACTTTGTCTAAAACACCCTTCCTATCTGGTTTTCAGGGGCTTCCCTCTTCATTTGTTATTCCAAGTCGTTAATAATAATTGGGTGTGAGGCATTGTATAGGGCATTTTGATCCTCACATAACCCTTGGGCGTTGTTATTGATTTGCTGTTATTGTCGTCGTTATATTTCATACAAAATGAGACTCAGAGAAGGTTGGAAACCTGCCCGAGATCAGAATGAACCAATTTGGAAGCCAGGGTTCAAATCCAGGCCTGCCTGCATTGAAAACCGACACTCTTCCCACTTTAGCATGTGGTTCCTCATAAATTCTAGCCCTTGTATCCAGCTTTTGCTGGTGGTTATGCCTCAGAGGGAAGAGGCCATCTGTATTTGAGCTCTGTGGCTGCTGCTTTTAACATCCTGAAACAGTCTTCCCTTCCCATTTCGGAAGCAGAGGCTCTTTTCCTGGTTTCCAGCCCAGAAGTTCTTTCCAATCTGAGCTTCTCCACACAGCCAGAACGACTGAGGTTCTGAACCCAGTGAAGGATCTGCTATTCCTGGCTAATCCGACCTCAACTCCTCTCTTCCCTCAATTGCCCATATATTCACACGGGCCCCAATAATTCCCAAGGCTGCCATTATTTCCCCAGCTCTTACATTCTTGTAGGATGGGTTTTGAACAAAAAATGAAATGACATATGCATAAATCCCTTTGAGAGAGGACAAAAGGAATATTGATCTTTGGCAAGATTTGTTAAGTGGTGCAGCTCCCTGGGAGAAGGGATGTCAGAACTGTAAGGGTTGCAGTGGTTTGTTTCAAAGCATCTTTACGTAGCATCCTCGGAAATGGAAAAGGAGGAGCTCTAAGAAGACCCTGGTCAACAAAGCAACTTGACAGTGACCTGAACGTTGCTGTGTGAAATCTCAAGGTAGAGTTCTTTAGGGCGTCTGAGTTGGGGTCTCTAGCAGATGGGGGTGTAGAACACCATTTTCTGGCTCACTTAGAGCCTCTATTGTCCCCACGACATTTCGTCCCTGGAAACATGAATGTAGAAGGTCATCTCAACCCCACGATCATTTGCCAAGTGTCTGTCCTCACATGCAGAGCACCTTGCCTGGTAGAACAGTCGGTGAAGGGCANAACCCAGTGAAGGATCTGCTATTCCTGGCTAATCCGACCTCAACTCCTCTCTTCCCTCAATTGCCCATATATTCACACGGGCCCCAATAATTCCCAAGGCTGCCATTATTTCCCCAGCTCTTACATTCTTGTAGGATGGGTTTTGAACAAAAAATGAAATGACATATGCATAAATCCCTTTGAGAGAGGACAAAAGGAATATTGATCTTTGGCAAGATTTGTTAAGTGGTGCAGCTCCCTGGGAGAAGGGATGTCAGAACTGTAAGGGTTGCAGTGGTTTGTTTCAAAGCATCTTTACGTAGCATCCTCGGAAATGGAAAAGGAGGAGCTCTAAGAAGACCCTGGTCAACAAAGCAACTTGACAGTGACCTGAACGTTGCTGTGTGAAATCTCAAGGTAGAGTTCTTTAGGGCGTCTGAGTTGGGGTCTCTAGCAGATGGGGGTGTAGAACACCATTTTCTGGCTCACTTAGAGCCTCTATTGTCCCCACGACATTTCGTCCCTGGAAACATGAATGTAGAAGGTCATCTCAACCCCACGATCATTTGCCAAGTGTCTGTCCTCACATGCAGAGCACCTTGCCTGGTAGAACAGTCGGTGACCCAGGAAGGGCAAGGAAGGATAGCGCATTGAGGGAGTGGGGGCCTGTGTGAGCGGGGATATCTGGGAAGGTGCTGAAGAATAGCTAGGACTGCACGGGTGGGGTGAAGTGGGAAGTAGGTCAATGCAGGCGGTCCCTTTTCCCAGCTCTTCCTCAGCCTCAGGTCGGTGCCAGTCTCCACAGGAAAGCTATCCTAGATTTTCTCTGTGGCTGCCACCTCTGCCTGCCCCGGCTGCCCAGACCCCACCCCCAGTAGAGAAGCCCCATTTCCCAAGGGTCCAGACCCACCAGGCCTCTGTGGCTGGGCCAGCGCCCATTAGGGGCAGCAATGATGCTAAGGGTAGTCCAGAGGTCCCAGCCTTAGGAACCCCCAAACCAGCAGCAGGGCCTCACCCGGAACTGGCCCCCGTCGCCATCATCCAGCTCCAGGATGTAGCCGTCCACGGGGCTGTGGGTGAAGGGCGGCATCCTCCAGGCCAGCGTGACACTGTTGTTGTGGGTGCAGCACTTCTCCAGCTGCAGCAGGGGGCCAGGCGGCACTGTGACAGGGACAGGGAACGCGCTTCAGCACATGGACCCCTCACAGAGCACAGGACCCCTGAGTGCAATCTTGTCCCTGATCCCAGGGCCCTTCCGGCCTCCAGGAGAAACAGTGGCTCCACCCTGCGGCCACTCCCAGCCTCCAGCAGGCACACCTCAGCCCCAGGATCTCAGTCTCAAGGCTGGGGGTGGGGGGGCGAGGGGGGCAGGGTAAGGGGCAGAGAGAGCTCAGGTGACTGTGCACCTCCAGTGTGTCCTGGAATCTGGGGTGGGGGTGGGGGAGGCATGACCCATGCCCTAAGGAAGAGTCCCACTTGCCCATTGAGAATCCCTAGTTTTGAGTCTCAGACCCATGAGGAGCCCATGAGGGATCCTGGTAGAGCCGGCTTCCACAAGCCTCCAAGCCACTGCGGGCCGGCGCGCAGCTGACACTAGGCTGGGAAGGTGCTGGTGGGGTGCGGGCACGCAGAATTCAAGGACACATTTAAACCTTTGGCTGGAAGCCCTTTAGAGGCCCAGGGAACCAGATCCAGGAAGGAGAGGCAATCAGAGTCTCCAGCCATCAACCTTTGGAATCAGGGATTTGAATCAAGTGTATCATGGTAAGTTCTATCACAGCAATATCCAGAGAAGGTCTTTACAGCTTGGCTTTGTTCCAGCTCAAGAGATTTTAGAAATAAATACAGTCCACACTGATAGTTTTTAAAGGGAAAACTGCAACATCAGATTTGTAAAAATTCAAGATTTCCGTTTGGCACCCATTATTAGGGACGTCTCCCAGGTTTTGCCCGATGGTTTAGCTGGGTGCAGCCGTCTTAATTACAGACTTGGTCTCAGGGCTGGCTGAGCATGGCTGACTCCCCGGACCTAGGCTTACAAGCACGTAGGGGTCCCCCTCTATCCCTAGGCTCTCCCACACCCTCAGCAAATCCTGCCCCGAGAGGTGTCTGGAATGGGTCCAAACCTCTTCCACCTCTCCACACTCTGCCAGTTTCCTTCTGCGCCTCAGCACCACGTTTCATTCACACCCCGGGGCAGGTGGCATTTCCAAACCTCGGCTGAGCTGCAAACTGAGTGTGGGAGTGAGCCACAGATGTGCAAGACCCGCTCCATCTTCAGTGTAAAAATGGCCACACATTTTGCGGGTAAGGATTTCCTGCGCTCACAGATTCGGCCGATGTAGCACTCCATCCTTTGATATTTTGGTTTTAAAAAACAAAACAGCTTTCTTGCCTCCCCTGAATGTGCTCTTGGCACCTCTGGAGAGGCAGGCTTTAGATCAGGACTCTGATTTGGGCCACCACTTGCTAATTTTGTAACCTGGTACAAGTCATGCAACTTTACCTCACCCTTAGCCTGGGTCGCCGTGGCTCTCTGAGCTCGCTTCCTAGCCTCCTCCGCCTTGTTCATCCTGCTCTCACCTCTGACCTTCTTGCTCTTCTTGGAAGCCAGAAAATGGATTCCTGCCCCAGGGCCCTTGCATTTGCCACCCCTCTGCCATCTGGAATGTTCTTCCCCTGTATTGCATCTCTCTCCTCCCCTCTCCCCTCAGAATATGCCCCTTCCCCAAAAAGCCTCTTTTGGACATTATACAATATATTTGTGTACTGTCTATTTCCTTAGAATATCAGCTCAGTCTTGTGAGCGAGTTCTTTGGCTTGTTCAAAGCTGTGTCCTGCACCAAGAACAGTGCCTACCCACCCTAGGTCACCCAGCTAGTGGGTGGCTGAACTGGGACTTGAACCCAGGTCTGTGACCTGCACAGCCTTCCCCTCCCACTCCGCCTCACTCTGTGGGTCACCCGTCTTCCGGTGACACTAAGCTGCCCACCTCAGAGCAGATGCCTCTTCCAAAAGAGGCACAGACAGAACTGGGCCAACCACAGCTCACCCCTACATTTCATCTGGATGAAGTCCAGCTGGTGGATGGCTTGCAGCAGCGGCTCGCTGTCCAAGGTCAGGTCAAACTCCGCAGATACTTTCGGCTCCAGGGCGCCTTTGACCCACTGCTCCTGAGACACCTGGACGCGCTTGATCAGAGCATCCGAGATCTTAAAGGGGAGCACAAAGTTTAGGGTTTCAATGTGCAAAGGGAAAATCAGGCAGCACGTGGCAGGTTAGGAGGAGGGGCTTGGTGTCTGTGGCTTGGGGACAGGAGGGGGCTGTGTTAGCCATATGCTCTCAGGCCATGGCAGGGAATATATGATCCCTGCCAGTGCGACACTGTGCAAATAAAAATGAACTGTATTGTTTAAATCATATTTTAAAAGGGCAATAATTTAAATGTAAAGAAGAACCTGCTATTTAAAGATATCAGGTGGGGCGCCTGAGTTGAGCGTCTGACTTGGTTTCTTCTCAGGTCATGATCTCAGGGTTGGTAGGATCGAGTCTGGCGTGACAGTGCAGAGCCTGCTTGGGATTCTCTCTCTCTTCCTGGCTCCCTGCCCCTCCCCTGCTCTCTCTCTCTCAAGATAAATCAACATTAACAAATATAAATATATCAGGGCAAACCGTTCTGTGAAGCAAATGGTACTTTTTCAAATATGCAAAAACATTCTTCCTTATACTGCTTTTGTGAGATCTAGTACTTTGCAAAGTGAAACCCACTAGCCATTCATCCCAGGGTCTGAAGAGAGCGCTTCCTGTATCCCCGGAATTTTGAAGCTTGCTCCCCACGGTGTGTCCTCCCCTCCCCCCAAGTTGCTACAAACTCTCCCTCTATTGCACTCCCAGCTCTGCTCTCTTCCGCTGGAAAGTCCTGCCCATCCAGACACTTGCACATGTCCCTTGTTGAGTCATCCTGTGAACTCTTCTTGGGCACTAGTCAAGGGGATCATCATTTTCCCCATAGATGGAGGCCAGAGCCCCATCATCCGTCACTGCCGTGTTCTCTAGAGATGCTCATGGCCCTGAGTCAGCCTGACTGTTGGAGGGATGCCCTTGGCAAGGCTGCATGGCCTCTGTAGGCAGCGGCCATCTGTGCAGGCCTGCAGGACTCCACACATTGAGGTAATGGGCCGTGTGGGTTCTGCTAACTCACTTCCTCCAAGCCTCTAGCTTGTTTGGCAAAGACTGTCCTTTCCCATTTGTGGAGAACATGCTGAGTGGGGGTGGGGGGGAGGGGAGTCTCTGGAAGTCAAAGCATAAACGCATGCCATTTTGGCCCTAGGTGTTATGACATTTGACCTCCTCTTTTAATGAGGACACAGAATCAGGGTCACAGCTAGTGAGCATCCGAGGAGATGAGAACTTGGGTCTTCTGGAATCTCGGAGCAAAGGGGAATCCACTCAGTTCCAAGCCACTGGTAGAGACCGTCCTAAAACTCTGGATAGTTTGGGAAGCGGTGGTGGATTTGGAGGCAGGAAGCCAAGCCTGCCTGAGTCCCTCAAGCGCGCAGGCTCACCTGTAGGAACCCAGCGGGGTCGTTCTCCTTGATCACCTCTAGGCAGTACTCCATCAGCCCTGTTGACTGGCGCAGCTTTAGTGTGCAGTGATTGATCTGGTCCCAAACCATCTGTGATGAAAAGAACCCCTAGTAACCATCTCATCAGAGGAGGTGCAGCCAGGCTGTAGTGGGAGTTCGAGAATTAGCACAGAGAAAGCCCTAGAAGAGGCAGCACTGGTCTGCACCACCTTGCACCCTCTCCTCTGGCTGATCTGCTCCCGAGCTCCATGTGCCTTCTCTCTTGGGGAATAAATGGACTCACCGCCCAACAGAACCAGCTCTCTTCCTGATCCCTGGGCAGGAGAGAAAGTGCACTGCCTGAAACTCTCTATGTGACCAGCAACAACCTCTTGTTTTCTCCTTGTTGGTGGGACTACCCCCAACACACATTCCTCCTTTCCTTGAAAATCATATTTTCTGGGGCGCCTGGGTGGCTCAGTTGGTTGAGCATCCGACTTCGGCTCAGGTCATGATCTCGCGGTCTGTGGATATGAGCCCCGCGTTAGGCTCTGTGCCTGGAGCCTGTTTCAGATTCTGTGTCTCCCTCTCTCTCTGCCCCTCCCCAGCTCGTGCTCTGTCTCAAAAATAAGTAAACGTTAAAAAAATTTTTAAAAAGAAAAGAAAGTCCTATTTCCTAATTCAGTTGGGAAATCTCTATAAAATCGGTCTAGCCCCCAGGGCAACGAAGCAGTCCTCTGTCAATGCATAGTGTTCATGGCACCTGTCCGGACCAGGAGCACAATGTCTTATGAGGGTACACCCTCCCCTTCCCGTGGTGGATATTGGTTGTGTTATTATGGCTGATTATTGAGTGTGTGAGATATTAGAGAGGGTTTGAAGAAGGGGACAGAGCTGGTGACCTGAGCAGAGCATGGCCTCACTACCGTCACTAGTCACTATTCTGCAAGCTGAGAACAGCTGGAGTCCCTTAGACAGAAAACAGGACTTCAGAGAAAATGGAAGAGGGAACTTCTGACCAGAGAACAGCGGGATTCAGCGCACCTGACTGCAGGTTTGTAGGGAGAGTGTGGGTGGTGACCATGGCTTTGGGGAAAGTCACATGAGTGTGAGCAGGCCCAGGAGCACCTTGCTCATCCCTTCCTTGCCTCATTCATTTACTCATTCATTCATTCATTCATTCTCTCACTCACCTAATATTGACCCAGTGCCTGCTGTGTGCTCCAGTCCACTCGTGGTGTGGAGGCTGTGATGGGGAAGGAGGGTGTCGTCACCCAGGTACGTACCTTCAGTTTGTGTTCTCTCTCTTTGGTGACCTTGGTGAGCAGCTTGGCTTTCTGCCGAGTTAAAGCGTCGACCAGCGCGTCACACTGAGCAACGAGGCAGGCTTCATAGTCCAGTCCGTTTTCCTGGGGGAGGCAGAGAACTTTAGATAGAAGACATGCTGAAATCTGGCCAGTGCTAGACACTAGACAAAGATGTATTTCAGAGAAGCTGTCCCCAGAGTCACCTATAATATTGTTACATTGGAAACAATGTAAATATGGATCAGGAGAGGGCACCATGAATCTTGGGACATCAATATGGTGAAATATCCGATCGTCATTCAAACCTTGTTCATAAGAGTTTTTAAGGTCTTGAGAAATGCTCCTGAGACCCTGGGAAGGAAAAAAAAGAGCTGCAAATTGTATACGGCATAATTCTGTACTGTGTGTGCATGCATGTGTGTGTCTACATCGTAGAAGAACCTGTCAAAAGTCACCTAAGGCAGGGAGATATTGGTGAACTTTTTCATGGCTCTATTATTCTCTATTTTCCAAAATTTCCATAACACACACTTTCGCTTTTTATAATTGGAAAGCAGGAAAACAACAGAAGACTGTAGCCTCTTTCTCTGTCTTAAAAAAGAATCCTTCTAGGTCTCAGAGATCAGCCTGGATTGGGACCTCAGGAACTCAGAATGTGACCGTGTTTGGACGTGAGGCTTCTGGAGATGTGCAGACATTAAAATCGAGTCATTAGTGTGGACCTGATCCAAGATTAGGAAGTCAGTGCCTTTGGTGGGGTCTGTATGAACAGGCTCTCCATGCATGTGCATCGTATAGAGCGCATGCGTGTGCCTTCTCCCTGCAGATAGCTCCTGACACCAGAGACGAAACACATTTATGTGGTAAATAATGCATCGACCCACTGGGTACAGAAGCCCTGCGCCCAGATACCACGTAGGTCTCTGTGGCCACACAGAGCACTGGCCTCTCTCCAGTGCTCGGTCTACGACTCTCTATAACTGGGTTCATGTGAAATCCCTTCCCAGTATCAGGTGCCACATGGCCGTCAGTGGCTTGCGTGGGTATTGTCTGCACTGTCTGAGGCTGCGCGGTAGGACAACTGGGCCCCCTGGCTTCGTCACCAACAAAATGCTTGCCACAGGACCTCTCCTGGCTGTGTGGCAACCCTCCCCGCACTGGAGCTCTGCTCACCTGGACCTGCTGCAAGATGTTCTTCAGCTGAACCAGAAACTCCTTTGCTTCTTTTGCCTTGTCGGAAACTCCATTCAAGGCCTGGGACAGTTGGGCCTAAAAAGATACCACGCGTTAAGAAGCCAAATTCAGTGTGAATGGCCCACGGTGTGTGCCGCACCAGAAAGGCTCGTGAGTATGAGGGGCCAGAATGGATCCCGCATGCACACTGTCTTCGTTCATGCAGAGACCGCTGTTGACTCACGGGCCCGCATCAGTGGCTTATTCTTCCAGTAATGGTTCACACGTATCGACTGACCTACTCTCTCTTCTCTGGACCCCAAAGCTGGGCAGAGGTAAGGAGCGTTCAGCTAACTGGTTCAGGACAGGACATATCTGCTCTCGATGTTTGCAGAACCCAGGACAAGAAGGCACACAGAGTCCTCTCCCCCCATGGCAGTTCTGTCCCTCAGAACTGTCCCTCATCAATAGGACCCTCAGACGCTTACGTATGGGCACCCCAGGTCCCAGGCCACCCCACCCCACCCTTATACAGTCGCCTTTTGACCTGGGGGAGGGGATGGGCAGGGAAGAGGCCTGCAGGCCCTGGAAATGGGCTAGAGCCGTATGGACTGGGAGCCTTAAGACTCTAGAAGTGGGATACAGGCTCCCATTTAGCCCTACGGACTCCTCCACTTGCAAAGAGCAGTGTGGACAGAGGGGGCTCAGAAGGGACATCAGTTGCTGGTGCCCAGAGCTGGAACTGCCAGCCCGGATGGAATCTATGGCCTTTCTAACAAAATGCATACACACGCAATTGAATTTGTATTCAAACTTCACTGCTGCAGACAAATGACCTTGATGGGGGACATATTGACCATGAGTCACATTTTTCTAATTAAAAAATGGAAGATGGAGCCAGAAAGGCCAGGATCATATCCGGCCTCTCCTCCCCCTCTATCTTCAGGTCTTTGTTCCAATGTCACCTGGTCAGTGAGGCCTTTGCTGATGACCCTATAAAATAGCCCTCTTCCCTCACCTGCTTTGTTCTTCTTTATAACATTCATCACCTTCCGACACAGGTCTTTTTACTGCCTGTCTCCCTTCACCCGAACGTAAGTAAGCTCCCTAGAACTGGGACCTTGCCTGGGGTGTTCACTTCTAGCACCGGGCACATGGTAGCATTACATGAATATTTGTGGAATGGATGAATCCGTGAATGTGATTCTTCTTCTTTTTTTTTTAAGTGTATTTATTTTGACAGAGAAAGAGCACATGCACACGCAAACAGGGGAGGGGCAGAGGGAGAGGGAGAGAGGGAATCCAAAGCAGGCTCCACACTGTCTGCACAGAGCCCAATGTGGAGTTCGATCTCATGAACTGTGAGAGCATGACCTGAGCCAAGAGTTGGATGCTTAACTGAGCCACCCAGGTGCCCCAATGAAGGTGGTTCTTTAGACGAATGGTTCTCAAAGTGTGGCTCCTAGACCAGCATCATCAGGGTCACCTGTCACCTGGGACTTTGTTTGAAATGCAACTTCTCTGGCCCCGCCCTCGGCCCTACTGATCAGAAACTGAGAGTGAAGGCCCAGAAGCCTGTCTTTTATGAAGCCCTCTACGGAGACCTGATGTAGTCTGAGATCCACTGAACTGTACAAACTCAGCCTGGTCGGACATCATTGGGGAACGTGGTAAATGAAGCCACGGAGTGGAAGATACCACTCAGGGAGACATGAGGGTAGAGATGGAGGGAGCCTCAGACCCAGGAAGCATCAACACTCAAGGTGAGGTCAAGATGAGGTCTGGGCTGTCCTTCTCCTTTCTCCACTGGCTTCCCCATCCCTACCACTGCCCTGGGCGGTTTAGGCTCCTCCCCCCACAGCCCACGCAAGGGGTGTCACTTTCTATCGCAAGTATCTATACACAAAGATTGGCCAATGGGACTTCTGGGAATGACAGAAGGGTTCTATGTCCGCTCTGACTCGGCAGCCACCAGCCACATGGGGGTACTGAGCACTGAAAGGTGGCTAATGTAACTGAGGAGCTGCATTTTCTATTGTATTTAGTTTATGTTTCACATGTGGCCAGTGGCTGCCCTTCTGGACAGACTTGGTGGGGTGCGGGCCCTAGGACAACTCAGCCCATCCCCAGAAAGCTGCACCCACAAGGAGACTGAGACGTCAGGATGGTTCATGGGCCCCAAGGGGATCGTCAACAACAGGGATCTTAAGCAGAAGCTTATCAGTGTCCAGAAAAGCATGGCACCTCTCTCCCTAAAGCATGCTCCCAAAGGGAGCCACGGAGGCTGCAACAGTTCCCTCCCAAAGCGGGGGCGGGGGGGGCATCTCCCATTAACTATATAGTCCTTGGCGTTGGGGACTTTGTCTTTTGTCTTTGCATTTCTAGCCAGTGGTGCCGGCACAAAGCAGGGGCTCAGAAAAGTCTCACTGGCCTAATTAAAAAAAAAAAAAGAGTGATTGCTTAACAGGAGGTACTTGCTAACATAGGACAGATTCCAAGAGACCCATCACTGCTGCTGGCACCTTTTGCCAGTGAGAAGCCCTGAGAGACGGCATGAGTGAGGGTCCCCCACCCTCCCCCGGCACTCGGAGCCAGCACAGCTCTGTCCCCACTCCATCCGGCCAGCACCAGCCTCCCAGCAGCCCAGCCCACTGCAAGGCCTGTCCACCTGCTTCCTGCTTGGCAAGTAGACCAAGGAGCATGGCGAGGAGCCCAAGAACAGAGTGATTTTGAAGGACACCAGTGACCTTAGGCAAATACCCAGCTCAAAGGGAAATAATCTCACAGCTTGTAAACACTGCTTCCAGACCAGCCTAGCTGCCTGATCTTTCCAGCTCCTTTGGCTCAGTGCCCTCCCCCTCCCCAGAGTGCAAACCATCCCAGGGCCCAGCAGTGTGCTCATCCACATGGGGGCTCCTGTACCCTGGTCTGCTGTTTCTCCATGGAAGAGCCCCTGATGGCAACGTGAATGCCAAGGGGTGTTAGTGAGAGTCCCGCAAGCACACAACACTTCTACTTTTCTTGACCCTAATTGTTCCGTGTGTGAAATGGCCACAAGTCACCTCTACCTGCCTGGGGGATGGCATTATAGAAGCTGGACCTGGGCATTCTAGTGGAAAAGAAGCAAAGGTTTTTGGGACAAAGCTGGAAATCATTTCTCAAGTGACAAATGGCTTATACATTGGCTTTGTATTAGGCATATTGTGTTTGCTTCGGTATTTCTTAGGTCGTGGGCTTTTTCTTTTTCTTTATTTTATTTAAAAAACATTT
The DNA here is from genome assembly GCF_008692635.1 of Crocuta crocuta. NCBI lineage: Eukaryota > Metazoa > Chordata > Mammalia > Carnivora > Hyaenidae > Crocuta > Crocuta crocuta. The sequence continues at coordinate 2,309,241 of NW_027551578.1, read as the reverse complement.
TTTAGGTTTTATTTACTTATTTTGAGAAAGACAGCGACAGTGTGAGCAAGGGAGGAGTAGAGAGGGAGAGAGAGAATCCCAAGCAGGCTCCACACTGTCACAGCCCAGAGCCTGACTTGGGGACTCGAACTCACATAACCATGAGATCATGTCCTGAGCCAAAACTGAGAGTTGGATGCTTAACTGACTGAGCCCTCCAGGTGCCCTGAGAATTGTCTCTTTCTGGTCTGAGAAATGAGAATGGATCGTGGCGTCTCTTCAGATGGTGTCTATACCAAACTCTTGGAAAGAAAGGAAATATCCAGGTAGAAGGTGAAATTTTTTACATGATTGAATGGATTTTTAAAAATTTTTAATTCCAGGATGGTTAACATATAGTGTTATACTAGTTTCAGGTGTACAATACAGTGATTTTTGACCGAATTGATTTTAACTTCAATCAAAAAAGTTGCATTTTATGACTCCCTATTCTTTTTTAAATGTTTATTTTTGAGAGAGACAGGATAAGAGAGAGCAATGAGGGGAAGGGCAGAGAGAGGGAGACAGAGAATCCAAAGCAGGCTTTGCACCAAGAGCGGAGAGCCTGATGTCGGGCTCGAACTCACCAACCATGAAATCACGACCTGAGCCAAAGTCAAATGCTTTCCTGACTGAGCCCCCCCAGGTGCCCATTATGTCTCCCTATTCTTTTAAGGTTAGAATTACATTCCTGTAAAGTCTCTGAATGTAGACAGGCAGCTTGAAAATATAAGTATTTTCCCAGCTGGGTCAAATCACCTACCTGGCTGGCCCAGCAACCTGTCTTCACCAGCACCAGCTTCTAGGTACACAGGGCAGTCCTCTGCCTTCGTCTTCCATTCTGGATGGTGGTGCAGAGCATTATAATGCATGGGGCATGAGAACTCTGGGCTAGCATGGTTCAGATCCTGGCTCTGTCACCAGCTAGCTGTGTATCATCTTCATCTCTTCCTTCTATGTGTCAGCTCTTGGTTCTCCAGTGTCCTCTACAAGTTGGGAATGACAGTAATAACTCCTACCTCTTACTTACGACTTACTTACGTCTTACTGTTATGCTTAGTAATGGAAACCAAGCATTCCCCAAGTCCTCTTCAATTGTTCCACTTTGGTTTATCATATGTGAATTGTTGTGGACTGAAGGTTTGTGTTCCCCCCAAATCCATATGTGGGGACCCTAACCCCCACTGTGACAGTATTTGAATGTGGAGCGTTTGGGAAGTAATCAGGTCATGAGGGTGCAGCTCTTATGATAGCATTAGTTTCCTTACAGGAAGAAACAGGAGAAATATCTTATTCTCTCTTCTTGCACAAGTACTGAGGCAAGGCCATGTGAGGATACAGTGATGGGGTGGTCGGCCGTCGGTAAGGCAGGAAGAGAGGTCTTAACAGGAAATGACTCAGCCAGCACCTTGATCTTGGACTTACAGCCTCTAAGAACAGTAGGAAATGAATCTGTTGTTGATTACCTCGGTTGGTGGTATTTTGTTAGAGGGGCAGGAAGAGACCAGGGCATGAATTTATCTAAATTACCTGACTGAGATCTATTATCAGTTTCAGTGCAAATGGCCTCAGAGACCATTCTCATTCATTTGTCATGGGCTCGGTGCAGAAGGTCCTAAGCTGCCTCTATTTAAACTTGGTTCTTGTTCCCTAACGTCCTTGGGTAGACACCAGGGATCTAGACATGGCTCAGTCCAACTTCTCATTTCACACACTAAGAAATTGAGCTCCTAGTAAAAAATGACTGTAAAGGAGTGTATAAATGCATTAGTGTATTACCTTGAATGGCATACAGTACCAATGATACAGGTGGTATGCCTTACACACAGTAGACACTCATGAAACGTTTCTTTCGTGAAGTTGCCCAAAGTTATACAGCTTACCAGAAGCCATTCTTGTTTGAATGTAAAAGGTCTAGAATCCCTAGGTGCCCCTCTCAAGGAAACTATTGTTTCCTATTGTCCATAGGCTTGACGGGGGTGGAGGAATAAGACCCACGTTATTACAGTGTCTATTTGTGTCCATCTAATACCATCTACTAATGTTTGGAGAACAATTTCCCCATCAGCTAGTGAATCCTTCCTTTTAGCACTATAGACTACATTGTTAAATGAGAAAAGGCAAGGTTCCTAGAACCTAGAACTGTTAGGCCCCATCACCTGAGGAGTAAGATAGTGCTTTGCGTTCAATGCTGCCCATTTGCACTGCTGGGGGCAATGTCCAATTACATGCTGAAGATCACTACTTAAAGGTCATGCCAGAAAATTGAATCCCGCATATCCGAATTACCTCATGACTCTTGTCTCTCGAACAGCTCTGACCATGTCATTTCCCCTCTCACCAACGTCCTCCACTCCCCACTGAATCACGGTCCAGCCCTTAGCTCCATGTCCAAGGCTCCAGACATTGTCGCCCTCTCTGGTGTTACCTCTCAGGGCTGCCCATGTGGTTTCCACTCTTCAGTCAGACTGGACTCAGCAACCCCTGGGACCCCCTCCTCTTTGTCTGGCTCCTGCAGCTCCCTCTGCTTCATAAGCGATCTCACTCCTGCTTTGCCTGCTGTTGCCTGTTAACATCCCATCCATCCAAATGCCACCTCCTCCTGGAGCTTTTGCTACCTTCCCCAAATGGAGTGTGCCCTTTGAATTCCTCAGAGAGGGCTGGCTTCTAGGACACATCTCACTGTCTTTGAGACAGGTGGCCCAGGAGAAGTGCATTAGCTTTCCTCTCCTGTTGGCCAGACCCAGCCCCCCGGTGCCTGGCAAGCTTTTCCTGTGCATGTTGTGTGGGCCGCACGGTGCCTTACACCTAGAATGTGCTGCATAAATATCTGTGTCAGTGAATTGATTTTGTTCTAGATTTTGTGTGACTAGTCTCCTTGAGCAAGTCAGGACTCAATTCTCCCACATGCTGGGCATAATTAAAATGGCCATGTGGCCACTCTGAACCCACTGTTTCCAGGGCACAGAGCCCTATATGGTACTGGGCATTGGCAATCTGACCCTATCTTGCTGATTGAGATGATTTTCATGACTTCTGGGTGTTAACTCTTTCTAGTTAATTGTCACCACGGATCCACCCAAACGTAGTCATATAGGTAGGACTTCTAATGTCCTTCCACGTCTGGCTCCTGCTTGAAGACCTGAGCAAACTGCCAACAGCTGGGAAAGCACCCTCTGCTCCAGCTGGCAGAGAGAGAGAGACAGAGAGAGAGAGAGAGACAGAGAGGGAGCAGCTTTGTTTTCCAGTCTTCTCNCTGGGAAAGCACCCTCTGCTCCAGCTGGCAGAGAGAGAGAGACAGAGAGAGAGAGAGAGGGAGCAGCTTTGTTTTCCAGTCTTCTTCAAACTGCTAGCCACGTGCTTCAAGAGTCCAGTAGCCAAATAAATAAAACTGTCCTGGGGTCAGCCTAAAGTGAGGCTCAGAAATCCAGTGGTGGGACTTGATTGCCTTACTATTGAAGCAGATGTAGTGACCGAGCTGGAGACTGGAAAGCCTAGCACTTCAGTCCCTGGGGACAGCTCACAGAGACAGGTGAGTAACTGGAGGTCCTGGGAGAGGGGAGTGGATAGACCCACGCAGCGTGCTGAGATGAGATGAGGATACTCTGCCCACAATAAGGCAGTAGTAGCCAGAACTCCCAGAATCCTCCATCCCATAAGATCCCTCCTTCCCAGTTGGCTCCAAAGACCCAACCCCCACCCGCAAGGGACCACGTCATAGAAACTTTGATCTCCTGGGTGTGAAGGACTGATGCTAAGGGGCAACATGGACAGGGCCACTAGGTAGAAGTCTACTTTGGGAAAGATCAGACCAGTATTTGCTTTGAGGGGAGCAACACTAGATGGCAGCCTTCTTCTGGGTTTACTGTGGGTCACAGGCTAAGGGGAGCCCCCAGTAGCACAAAATATCTTTGCTTGAAGAACTAAGCATCCAGAGGTTACCCAGGCAGCTTCTTTCCAGGGGATGTGGCCCAGGTTTGGGGGGTACCCTGAGGCAAAACAGCTTAGAGATTCGGCTCTGTCCTCACTGGCTCCCTGTGTTTCTGGCCACTAAGCCAGTAAGGAAGACACATGGTGTGTGAATGGGACTCTTGACGCTAATCCAATGCTCTGCTCTAGGAGTCTGCCAACCCCAGAACCTCTAGATGGAGACTATTGCCATGATCCTGTCAACACTGCAGAATCATCACCTATGAAGGCCCCACCCTCCCTTACTGCCCCCACACAGCGGTGATGCAGAATAAGAGAATGTTCAGAGAGGATCTGCCTTTTCTTGACTTCTCAGACCCATTCGGTTCCCTGGTTGTGAGTTCTGAGGCTGTATTAGTTGCCTGTTGCTGCTATGACAAGTTACTGTAAACTTAGTGGCCCAAACCAACACTGGTTTTATCCTGTTACAGTTCTGGAGGCCGAAGTCCACAGTGGGTCTTATAGGGCTAAAATCAAGGTAAAGTCATGGCTCGTTCCTTCTGGAGGCTAAGGGAGAACCTGTTTCCCTGTCTCTACCACTGTCTAGAGGCGCTACCACCGTCTGGCTCTTCCTCCATCATTCAGCCTCTTGCTGTGGTCCTTGTGTCTCCAGCTACTAACTCTGGCCTCCTGCTTCCTCTTACATGAACCCTTATGATGACCTTGGACTCAGTTGAGTAATCCAAGATCATCTTCTTATCTCAAACTCCTTACAAAGTCCTTTTTGCCATATCAGGTGACATAGTCACAGGTCTGGGGATTGGGATGGGGATGTTTTGAGGGCCATTACTTAGCCTGCCACACCAGGCAGCTGAACTTATCCTTTGTGTGTGTGTTTTTAAATTTTTAATGTTTTATTTATTTCTGAGAGAGAGAGAGAGAGACAGCATGAGCAGGGGAGGGTCAGAGAGAGAGGGAGACACAGAATCTGAAACAGGCTCCAGGTTCTGAGCTAGCTTCAGCACAGAACCCAACGCAGGGCTCCAACCCATGAACCGTGAGATCATGACCTGAACCGAAGTCAGTCACTTAACCGACTGAGCCACCCAGGTGCCCCTGAACTTATCCTTTGTATGAACACTTGTTTGTAATATTTATTTTTGAGAAAGAGAGACAGAGTGAGAGTGGGAGTGGGGCAGAGAGAGAGAGGGAGACACGGAATCTGAACCAGGCTCCAGGCCCAGAGCTGTGAGCACAGATTCCGATGTGGGGCTTCTGACAGACTGGCTATAGATGGAAGGTTCCCATGACCCTCTCCTCAGGGTTTGACTAATTTGCTAGAGCAGCTCACAGAACTCAGAGAAACACTTTACTTACTAGACTAGTTTATTAAAATGGGGTATAACTCAGGATCAGTCAGATTGAAGAGATGCATAGGGTAAGGCCTGGGGAAAGAGTGCAGAGTGTCCATGTCCTCTCTGAACCATCACTGTCCCCAAATGTCCACGAGCTCACCAGCCAGGAAGCTCTCTGAATCCTATCCTTTTGGGTTTTGATGGAGGCTTCATTACAGAGGCATGATGGATTAAGTCCTTGGACACTGGTGATTGATTCAACCTCCAGCCCCTCTCCTCTCCCTGGAAGTTGGATTGGGGGTGGAGGAGAGAGTCCTGGGGTGGGGAGGAGTTGAACAGCCTAACCCTCTGGTCCCATGGCCAATTGTAGGTTACCTAGGGGCTTCCCAAAACTCACCTCATTAATGTAAAATAAACCTTTATTGCTCTCATCACTTAGGAAATTTCTAGGGTTTTAGGAGCTCTGTGCCAGGATCTGGGATGAAGACCACACATATTTTTTACTTATAAACCGCAGTATCACGCTATCATCATACTAAGAGGGTGTGTGAGGTAGACTAGAGAGGTGGCGAAGGGGCACATAGGCAGCTAAACTCTAGAAGAGCATGCAGAAAATAAGACTTCCTTTTTATCTGTGAAGAGCATTCCCAATGGCTCACTCTGCTGTCACTAAAACCATATGTCCTGTCCCTCATCCTAACCAAGTGCCCACATCCAGCAAGTCTCCATGTGGAAGGACCACCAGCCCTCTGCACACAGCCCGGCTCCTGGAGTTTGCTGTCCCTCCTCCTCCTGTGCTTCTGGGGCACTTGGCTTCCTCTGGACCTGCCTTTCCCACACCCCCTCCTGCAGCGTGACACCCCCTCAGGAGACACTAGAGACGGGATACATTGAAAAAGGAGCTGGATATTCACAAAGCATCTGGCACACTCAGTTGACACAGAGGAGGAGGTGGCAATATGGGGTGACATGGACCACAGGTATTTCTCCCACCTTTTCATCCTCTGCTCAGTAGTAATGTGCTGGTTTTTGAAGTTTGTGGCTGGAGAGGTGTGAGCAGTGTTAAGATGTACCCATCCTCACACAAGCAGGTGGCTTCCTCACCCTCCCAGGAGAATCCTACTCCCTACTTGGGGAGTCCAAGCCCACTGAAGTCTTTTCCTTGCATCTTCTGAAATGTTCCCTCCTGCTGTGTAAGAGATGGAGGACCCAGCAACTAGGATACCAACCACTAACACAGTGGTGACCTTCCAGCTTCATCATTCCCCCGGGAGGCCTCGGAGCTTTCCATTCTTAGATTTATCTTCTGTTCAAGATTCATGTGCCTGGTGAGACACATGACTTTGCTGATCAGGCAGACATAGACGCCATGAGACTATGTTAGTAAGATAGGCAGGCCTCTGGCAGGGGATAGAAGCAATCCAGATGGCCAGAGTGATACCTTTCCATCATCTCAGCTTCCGTCTCAGCCGAGGGAGTGCTGAGCAGGGAGAGGCTGACTGCAATTTTCCTGAAGTCAAGATACTTCTCAGCTCAAGCCCTCACCCTTAATCAGCCTCAAGGGGACATGTTATGGGTTTAATTGTGTCTTCCCAAAGAGATGTGTTGGAGTCCTAACCCTAGTACCTCAGAACATGAGCTTATCTGGAGATAGGGTCTTCACAGAGGTGTTCAAGATCAAATGAGGTCATTAGGGTGGGCACTAATCCAATATGACTGGGGTCCTTGTATACAGGGGACATTTGGGCAGAGAGATAGACACTCACAGAGAAAAACACCCTATGAAGTCTGGGGTTATGCAGCCACAGGCCGAGGAACTACCAGAAGCTGGGAGAGAGGCCTGGAACCAATCCTTCCCAAGAGCCTTTGAAAGAAGTGACCTTGTGTCACCTTGATTTCAGACTTCTGGCCCCCAGAATTGCAAGAGAATAAATTTCTGGTATTCCAAGTCACTCAGTTTGTGGTGCTTTGGGTTTTTGATGTTGTTGTTTTAAAATGTTTATTTGTTGACAGAAAGAGAGAGAGAGAGCACTCAAGCAGGGGAGGGACAGAGAGAGAGAGAGAGACAGAGGATCCAAAGCAGGCTCTATGCTGACAGTGGACAGCCCCATGCGGGGCTCAAACACACGGACCATGAGATCATGACCTGAGCCAAAGTTGGACACTCAATTGACTGAGCCACCCAGGTGCTTCAGTTTGTGGTACCTGGTTAAATGCAAAAGGGTCTAAGTAGGACATTCACAGTTGTCCTGCTTAAACCATAAAGCCAGGGTCGATCCTGACTTGTTCTGTCCTACCTGGAAATGCATTCTTCCTTCTATAAAAAAATCCTATCTCGGGGCACCTGGGTGGCTCAGTCGGTTGAGAGTCTGACTTCGGCTCAGGTCATGATCTCACTCATGGGTTCAAGCCCCGCATTGGGCTCTGTGCTGGCAGCTCAGAGCCTGGAGCCTGCTTCAGATTCTGTGTCTTCCTCTCTCTCTACCTCTCCCCTGCTCATGCTCTGTCTGTCTCTCTCTCTCTCAAAATAAATAAACATTAAAAATTTTTTTAAAAATCCTATCTCTGCCACAGTGTCTCTCCCTCTGACCCTTGGCATTCAAGGTTTTCTCTTATGTGGCTCATGCAGAACAAAGTCAGAACTTCTCAGCCTGGCTGTCAAGACCATTCGTTGGCTTATTCCCTCAACAACCATCTGTTGGCCTCCTATAGATGAGGAAGACATGTGATATGGCCGGAAGGATTAGCACTTTCTCCCTCCCTGGGTTAACTTGAAACCCAAGCACCCACGTTCCAGCAGATCCACAAGCCTGGCTTCTCCCCCACAGCTGTGAGCCCTTATCCCAACTGTCACTTCCACCCATAATGTCCATCTTCAGTCCTGGCTCTGCTTGCCCAAATCCCACTCATAGTTTTCCTCTTCCATGAAGCCTTGACTTCCAAGAGTCCATGAACTTCTGGGACTCCTTCTCCACTCTTCTCCTTTGGACTCTTGTTTTCCCCCAGTGAGAGTCCTTATCACTGTCTGTCTTGAGATCGAGTTCCTTGCCTCCCTGCTGGTGTAGCTCCCTGGCCTGGGACTTTCAGAGTGGGGCGTTCTGAGCCTGCACAGAAGAGGCACTCAGTAGTGTCTGTGAACAGCCCGCTAGTGAATAGTGAATTGACTGAATCTTGTGCCAGGGGCTCTGAGGCAACAGGAAAGCAGGGATGGGTCTTAGCTCCCTTGGGTGAGGTCCAGGGGAGCAGCTGTAGACTTCACTTTGTTCTATTTCTGGGGTCTCTGATGCCCCCGTTCCTGATGTAGCCTTACCTCCCAGCCTGCCTTGTCTGCCTCATCCCAGTTTCATGGCCACTTCCAGGGGTCCTACCCTGGTGGGGGTGCCTGAGCCCCACTCCTTTGAGCAATTTTAGATTCTTCCCCATTTCAGATGAGGAAAATAGAGATAGACACTTTTCTGACTTCATTCCTTTGCTTTCCTTAGACCCCTCCAAAGCAGGTGGGTGGAATGGAGGGAGGTCCAGGGGAAGGGGAGGCTCCTTTCTTGCTGAGAGGTTTCAGATAAACGCTATGTGAATCCAGACAACAGTGGAGTGTGGCCAGGAATGGATGCAGTGTAGCTACATGTTGGCTGGCTTGACTCAGAATGGATATTTTTCACTAAGCCAGCTACTCAGGCTTTGGTAGATGGGAGACAATGACAGAGGTGCTTCCAAGGTCACAGTTTGGCTAATTTTATGTGACCAAGTTTCTTACCCTCTCTGAGCCTTTGTGTCCTTAACTGTGAAGTGGGATAATGATACATGACCCCAAAAGGGTGTGGCAGGATTTTAGTGAGAGCATTCACGGAAAGCCCTGGGTTCAGGGGCTGGCATTCCACTGACGGTGGTTCTGAGTATAATAAAACCCTAGAGAGGGCTTCTCCAGGCAATCGCAGGGCCATAGTTTTCTTTTCTTTCCTTTCCTTTCCTTTCCTTTTCTCTTCTCTTCTTTCTTTCTTTCTTTCTTTCTTTCTTTCTTTCTTTCTTTCTTTCTTTCTTTCCTTCCTTCCTTCCTTCTTTCCTTCTTTCCTTCTTTTGAGGGGGGGGATGGCAAAGAGAGAGAGAGAGAGAGAAAAAGAGAGAATCCCAAGCAGGCTCCATGCTGTCAGCGCAGAGCTCGAGCCCACAAACTGTGAGATCATGACCTGAGCCAAAATCAAGTTGGATGCTTAACCTGCTGAGCCACCCACCCAGGTGCCCAGGACCATAGTTTTCCTGCTGTTGGCCACCTAGTTCTTCATAATAGTACTCTAATGTTGCTTTGAGAAATTGCCCTTTCCCCACGGGGGACAGTCTGGTGGGACTGGAATCAGCCCCAATACCACTGCCTTCACCCCTACAAGGGGCAAACACATGCCCTGATCTAGGCCCATAGTACACCAGCTCCTTGGAATTAAAAACTGAGCAAAGGGATGAACAAAGAGACCTGGAAAAATAAGCATTTGTTCCATTTCTCCCTGACCAGACTCTTGCTATTAGACCATCCCTGTTGGTCTTGCTTCTTAACATTTGGGAAAGCCTTTGGAATCAGAATGCTGGGTTCAAATCCCAGCTCACATACTCTGTGACCTTGGGTTAATCATTTCATCTCTCCCTGCTATCCATTTTTCTCAACTGTGGAAAGGGGGATAAGAGCAGTAGGTGCCTTCTAGTGTGATGAAGTGCATGCATATGTGGGAAGAGCTGAGAACCGAGCATGGCTCCCATGCAATGCTGTGTATGTGCTTACTGCTGCTATGCTTTCAATCCTGGCCCTCAACGCTCCCATTGATTCTGTGAGTGTTCAGGAAAAAAAGTATGTTTCCAATAAAATCCCTTCAATTCAAGTTACCTAGAATTGATTTCTTTTGTTTGCAACAAAGATCTCTAACTGATTTTGTGGTAAGGTTGCCAAACAAACATAGATAGCTAGGTTATGATTCATGACTCGTGCTACACCTCGATGAATCTGATCCGTATGGAGATGGGGGAGGGGAGAGACCTCTTTTCCTTCCTAACCACGGCTCAGCTTCAGACTCTGACGCTCCAACTGCTGACAGCTTAGGAGTTCTCCATGAACTCCTGCCCCCAGACATGCAAGGGAGACAGTCCAGCCTGTCAGCTGGGATCTTGAAGCTGCCAATAGGGATATATCAGAGCCTCCATCCAAACTTCCTGGCTGGGACTTACTGCTGAGGTCAAGTATAGGAAGAGGCAGCCCTACTGGCTGATATCGCCAGGAAGTAGCTTCTAATCATTAGATATACCCAGGGGTGCACAGTTGCTTCTTATTCTGATAAGAGGGGCCCATTAGTGCCAAGTGACCCTCAAGGTGCCCCTGTGCAGGAACCGGACTCAGAATAATTGGAAAACACATGTCCCCCTGGGACTCAGGCTTGTCAGTTCTTGTCGCAATTACAGTGGCTGCTGCCACCTTCCAGAGACAGACCACCTTAGCACAACCTGTCCAGCCGTGCCACACCTCTGCACCCTCACACTTGCGGTTCACCTGTGTCCCTCCTCCATGTTGTCCCCTCCCTCCCTCACCCTCCCAGAGTCTATGGAGATGCCCCTTTTCTGGGCCCCTGTGATACCCTACTCCTTATTATATTATACTGTCGTCATGCGTTTATTTTCTCTTCTGCTGCACTGTGTGGTTTTAGAGGATGGAGACCCCGTTGGCTCCGTGACTATATGAACTACCAGGGTACAAAGTATTTGTTGAAGAAATGAATTATTTTTTTATTAAACAACATGACCCAGAATTTCGTAAAGTGAGCCAAGGATCAGAAGCAGGGATTAGAGCTCTATTTTAGCTTTGAATGTGACATGCAATAAAATATGAGAGCCTTTGTACAATTTCCCTTCTTTCTCTTTGGGGAAGCTTACTATAAAAAAGGACTACATGGTTCTCATTTGTCATTAACCACGTAGAGATATGAGGAGAACATATTTGTCGGGTACCCTAAATATCTCAAGGTATCGCTTTTTTTCTTAAGTTTATTTATTTTGGGATAGAGAACATGAGCAGGGGAGGGACAGAGAGAGAGTGACACACACACACACACACACAGAATCCCAAGCAATGTTGAGCTTGAACTCACAAACCGTGATATCATGACCTGAGCTGAAACAAAGAGTTGGATGCTTAATGGACTGAGCCTCCCAGGTGCCCCTCAAACTATTACTTTTAAACTTGCTCAGGAAATGCTAGATTTAAGTTTCTAGCATAGTAGAATACATGGATTTTAAGGAAAATGAAGCCGCCCAGAAAAAGATTCAGGGCAGAGAAAAGAAGTTCAAGGAAAACCAAAGTAATAAAAAAGTCACCTCTGGGGGCGCCTGGGTGGCNCTCTCTCTCTCTCTCTCTCTCTCTCTCTCTCAGGAAAAAAAAAAGTCACCTCTGGACAGCATGCCCCTTTCCAGGAATTGTATGTGTGACAGGGAATATCTATCTCTTCATAGTTCTGGGGTTCATGAGAAAAAGCCCAAATTAAAAAAAAATCAAGTCTAAAAACAAATCTAAATATGGGTCTAGTGGAGGACAGTGCTGGATCTAAAACTTGGCTCCTCATATTATACAATCAAAAGATAGAATTTTTTTCCTTTATTTTAGAAAGAGAGAGAGAGAGTGAGCCTGTGTGAGAGTGGGAGAGGGGCAGAGGGTGAGACAGGGAAAGAATCCTAAACAGACTTGACACTCAGTGAGGAATGGGGGGCTCAATCCAGTGACCCTGGGATCAAGGCCTGAGCTGAAATCCAGAGTCCGATACTCAACTGACTGAGCCACCAGGCACCCTGAAAAGATAGAAATATTTTGACCAAGAAACAGAGCAAGGCTCAGAAGGGAGAGGCAAGATAGTGAAGTGGAAAGAGTATGGTTGTATCAGACAGTGTTAAGCTAGTTAAGCCATTGTAACAAACACTCCCACCCACAACTCAGAAGCATCCAAAAGCAAATATTTACTTCTTGCTCACTTTGAATGCTCATTGTAGGCCACCTATAACTCTATTTCAGGAAGCACAACCATCCCACAAGGAGGATAGAAGGTGCTTTGAAGGAATAATAAAATGTAGTGACATGTGGTGCCTCGGTAGCTTGGTTGGTTAAGCATCTGGCTCCACTCATGATCTCCCAGTTTGGGAGTTTGATTCACACATCAGGCTCTCTACTGTCAGCACAGAGCCTGCTTCAGATCCACGCTGCCCCTGCCCCGCATATTCTCTGTCTCTCTCTCTCTCTGTCTCTCTCTCCCTCCCCCCCTCTATCATCTCTCAAAATAAATCAACTTTTTAAAAAAAGAAGGAATGTTCTTTAAAAAAATGTAGATGGGACACCTGGATAGCTCAGTCTGTTAAGTGTTTGACTTCAGCTCTCGTCATGATCTCATGGTTCACAAGTTTGAGCCCCACGTCAGGCTTGTGCAGACAGCTCAGAGCCTGGAGGCTGCTTCCGATTCTGTGTCTCCCTCTCCCTCTGCCCCTCCTCCCCTTCTCAAAAATAAATAAACATTAATAACAATTTTTTAAATGTAGCAACATGATGTCAGGAGTCAGGGCCTTTACTAGTCGTGTGCTTTGGGCAAGTCCTCACTCTTCTATAGAAGCTGTATGTTGTGGATTATAGTGCCTGCTTCTTACTTGTGACAATTAAAATTGAAAACATATCACGACATGTGCCCTTTTTTCTTCCTTCCCCTCCTTCTCCTATTGCCTTCTTCCTCCGTCCTTCACCTCCCATGCTGTTGACTTCGATGCAATGGATCTGACAGGAGTGGTCAGAGCAGCTTAGGGCAGTATTCGAGTGAGCGGGACAGGAAAGGAAGACAGGCACAGTGAGAGGAACGTAGCGGCTGACAGTTGCTTCTTAAAGACAAGATCGTGGCTTTATATATTCAGGGAGAAATAAGTCCCTAATGTGTTTTAGTGTTTGTATATGACTTTATTTTAAAGGAAATAACAGGCTAAAAAATAACATACAAAAAATATATATAGTATATATATGTAGCATATAGTATAGTATATACAGTATATACTATATGTATATATAGGAATGGCCATTACATTTGTAAAATTAGTAGTACAAATTTATACACAATCTTAATCATTATTCTAGGAATAATGATTAAATAAATGGTGCTTTACCCATGTAATTGAATACTCAGCATCCATTAATGGCAAAAATATTTCTATTTTGACATAGAACAATCTCCATGATAGATTGTTCAGCAGAAAGAACATTATACCAAAAAACACATATAAAAATATCTCATTAAAAATTATATATAAATAAGTAGTGTGTGTGTATACATAGTATATACACTGTATGTGTGTGTACTGTATCTATCTAGCCACTATTAAGGTAATTATATATGTGTGTGTGTCACACACATTGTAAGTAAGTTGTAAAAGTACAGGTGATTTTTCACATTTTTCTTGCATCTTTGTATTTTCTGAATTTTTTAAACAAGGAGTGTTACTCTTGTTTTACTCTCAGAAAAAACAATAAAGCTATTTCTGTTTGAAAAAATAATGTTACTAAGATCTCATTTGAAATCTCCACCACTAAGCAATTTTAGAATGTAAACTAACAGCCCCATGTTCTTTCCCCCAAATACCTTCTAATTCAGGATTTAAACGTGAGAACAATGTCCTGATGCAGCAATAATATATATGTGTTTTTGCTGCTTTTATTTTTAAATTTTAATTCCAGTGCAGTTAACACACAGTGTTAAGCAATAACAGTTTTTGCTGTAATCCTGGTTGGTTAATATTTTCAATACAGTTACTTCTGGCGATTATCGTGAGGACTCATGGGAAAGTGGTAAGGATGAAAAGGCTCCTGTGAAGCCAACTTCCCTTCCATCCTTTCTACTCTTTGCCCAGAGTCTTCAGATGCCTGCAGATGTCCAGCATGGCCACCTAACACCCCTCGCCCTTCCCCTACCACAGGACCTTTCTTGCCTCTGACCCACAATTGGAGTCTAGACCCCTACAACCCTTCTTGAGCCGGGCTCTGCAACGTCAGGAGCAAAGCCATTCAAGGTGATTGAATATTTTCACAGAGTTTTAGGAAACAGTTGGTTACTCTGCTTGGACTTGTGATCGCCAGCTCTTTTGTTTCATTTCTCCACCTAGGTTGATTATGAATGTTATTGTGTTGCCATGGGTTGAATTGTGTCCCATAAAACTTCTTATATTGAATTCCTAATCTCCAGTATCTTGGAATGTGACTTATCTGGGTAGAGGGTCATTGCAGATGTAATTAGTTACATTAAAAAATGAAGTCACAGTGGGGTAAGGTGACCCCTTATTCAATGTGACTGATTTCTTTATAAAAAGGGGAAGTTTGGGGACGCCTGGGTGGCTCAGTTGGTTAAATGTCCAACTCGTGATTTTGGTTTAGGTCATGATCTCATGGTTCGTGAGTTTGAGCACCACATAGGGCTCTGTGCTGACAGCATAGAGCCTGCTTGAGATTCTCTCTCAACCTCTGTCTCTCTGCAGCACCCACCCCCAGCCCCACTCACTCACTCTATCTCTCTTNGGTCATGATCTCATGGTTCGTGAGTTTGAGCACCACATAGGGCTCTGTGCTGACAGCATAGAGCCTGCTTGAGATTCTCTCTCAACCTCTGTCTCTCTGCAGCACCCACCCCCCAGCCCCACTCACTCACTCTATCTCTCTCTTTCTCAAAATAAATAAGTAAACTTAAAAAGTGACTGAGGGAGTTTGGACACCGAGACACACACACACACACACACACACACACACACACACGGAAAATGCCATGTGAAAATGGGAGCTCATGGCCACAAGCCGAGGAAGCACACCAAGGTAAGAAAGAGGCCTGGGACACGTCCTTCCTCAGAGCTTTCAAAGAGGGGATGGCCCTGCTGGCATTTTGATCTCTGACTTCTGACCTCCAGTACCCTGAGAGAATAAATTGCAGTGGTTTTAAGTCACTCTTTTATGATACTTTGCTTCAGCAGCCCTAACAAGTGAACACATTATGTATCCTCCTTTCTTCTATCTAACCATGTATTCTTTCATATGGATTCACTGCGCGGAATCGGAATCATATCACACATACTCTGTCTCCACATCATTAAAAAAAGTACTAAGTTAAAGGGAAGGTGNACAATAAACTATTTGTAAAAAAAAATAAATAAATAAAAACCAAGTAAAACTTGAAAAAAAAAGGGAAGGTGGGACAAATTCCTTGTACCTTCAGGAAAGAAGTCGAGGACTACAAGGAACGATTGCCTCAGAGGTATGGTAGGGACCTTTACTTACTTCTTCTCACTTCGTCCCACACCAGCCTTTCAAGTGGAGGGAAACTGAGGCAGAGAGCCATTCAAAACTTACCCCAAGACACACATAGCTCCAAACTGATCCTAGATCTTTTGATTTCAATTAAAATCCTTCCCATTACTTCAGCCAGTGAGGGACCAGAAGGTTGGTCCAGACGATCCTGAGAAAGGTCTTTCTAGGCATCCATTTAATGCGATGGTGTGAAGTGGTCCCGCGGGAGGACCGACACTGGAAGATCGACCCAGTGCCCTTTCACACCACACTTCACCCTGACAATAATACCATGACAATGATGGTAATAGTGGCTTTCCTTTATTGAACACATGATGAGGTATGTGCTGCCTTAGTTTCTTAAAGCGCACTATCTCCTTTGGTACAAGGTCATTCCATGGCAAGTGATGGAGTTTTAGGATCGTTGTCTCAAAAATGAATTTTCTTATTTCCTGCATTCTCCTGCATCTGTAACACTGAAGATTTCAGTAATGTCAGTTCAGTAGACTTCTGCTCAACCTCTTCTCTGGACAAGATGTAGCAGTACTTAGGTAACGTATAGAATGGTTGAGTCGTTATTCAACCGAAACTAATATTACACTGTATGTTAATTACACTGGAATTAAAATGTAAAAACTTAATGGAAAAAAAAAGATGTAGCCGTGCTAACATCTGGGAAAAGTCACACTACCATTTCCAGCCAGCTTCCGTCATGCCATAAGATCAGCTCACTGTTTCTGATGCCACTTCCATATATAATGAAAGAAGGGAGTGCCACACCAGTAGGTGTGGATGGCTCTTTTCAATGGGGGTGGGGGAGGGCAGAAAAATACAAAATCCTCCTCCCCTCATTTTCCGTACCGTTGGCTTGAATGCACTTCCTTCATGAATCACTCTGTTGGATGATTGACCACGAATAAGGATTGCATTGGAATAGTCATTTGTGGCATTGCTATTAAAATACGTTTTGGTGTTGTCACTATTCCTTTATTAAATAAATGTTTCGCATAGCCTACTGGGTGCCAGCTGTTCTGCTGGGTACTGTGAATACAAAGATAAGTAAGATCATTCTTGCTGTCAAGACGTTCCAAAGTACAGTGTTATTTATGCATGAGATGTATAAAGTTGGTTAAATAAAGACAGACACCTGGTAAGTCTCTGTTAGCTGCAAGACTTCATCGATAGGTATAAATAAAGAAAGTCTAATCAATACGGGATTTTATTTTTAAAGCTGTTTGGAGTCTTACAGTGAGTATTACTTGTTATAATAAAGACTCTTCTCTGTAATAAATTACTTCTCAGAGTAATAAAGACTCTGAGAGGACCCTACTGGCAGAAAAGTAAAATTGGGCACAGCCAAGACCATGCTTTCATGAAGACTGGCCAGAGAGCAGGCAGTAATTCAGATCAAGCGTGGATGGCACCAAACAAGCCTGGGATAGGATGTCAGGCACACAAACCCACACCCCCCCAACCCCCAGGACCAGAATCCTGACTTTGCCAATGTACAAAAAACATTTACTGAGCAAAGGCAAGGGAGCTTCTTTATTGCCCAGTAACCCAAACTGCTTCATTAGGATCAGGCCAACTGCAGTTACTGGGAACCATAGTAGAATTGTCTTTGTGACAATCACATTTGATGTGAATTGACAGTTTTCTTGCCATGGTCAAATTATGGAAAGTACCATTTGCCTTTTTGTTAGGACACCTCCTTCCTTTTCACCCCTCCAAATTCTTCCCATCCTCTGAAAGCCAACTCCACCTTCCCCTTTTCTTGCAGCCCTCCCTAATGTCTCTGCTGGTATGACTCCTCCTCTGAGCACATTCATACTTAGGTTGGTTCCATGCACTTTCAGTACCAGTTACTCATGCTCTGGAGTTGGTCTTTATCTCTTGTGCCTCAGTGGAGAGATGAGCCCTCCTGTCTATCTAATGACCAATCCAAAATCGCCCTATTAATCAACCTTTTGGTCTGGTCCCTTCCATCACCTCTTTCCTCCTGTGAATCTCTTTTCTCATCCAGCTTTCTCTCTTCTTCTCCTTCTTCTGTCTTCTCTCTTCCTACCCCTAACCCATAAGCTGAGCAAAGCAAGTTGAAATGTTCAGAGGTTTTTATTACCAGGTTTTATTGGCAAACAGGGTAAATATACCACCTGGGAAAATGATGAAAAATTATAAGAATCTTCTAAAGGATTATGGCCAAGCTATTGCTGTTCTCCACTGAAATTGAAATAACGATAATGTTTAATCTTTCTTAGCCTCTCAAGCTAGATGTCCCCTTAAATGTGGCTTCTGGAATCCAATTATCTCCATTATCCTTTTACCATTCCAGATCCAATACATTTTCAGGAAGTCTCAGTTGCTAAGGAAAAAAAAAAGGGTAATTGAAGCTCCCTTGTTGGTTATTTTTTTTAAATCAGAAATGGCATCATATTTCTCAATATCCATCTGCTTCAAGTGAATATATGTCAAGTCCTGGCACTCTATATTAAACATTCTTCTTAACACCTCACATATTGCTGTACAGGTAAGTTCCTTCTTTCTTTCTTGACTGAAAACACTCATACTCATCATTCATGATATCAGCTCAAACATCATCTTCTCTTCCGTTGCCTCCTCACTACTCTTTTCCTCCCTCCCCGTTTGAAGCTCTAGGGAGAATTAACTGCCTTCTCTCTGTTCCATCACTGGCACTTGTTCCACTTTTAAAAAATATATATTTATTTATTTAGAGAGAGAGCGAGCATGAGAGAGCATATGCGAGGGAGGGGCAGAGAGAGGGAGAGAGAGAGAATCCCAAGCAGGCTCCCCACTGTCAGTGCAGAGCCCGATGTGGGGCTCGATCTCACCAGCCATGAGGTCATGCACGACCTGAGCTGAAATCAAGGGTCGGATGCTTAACCCACTGAGCCACCCAGGTGTCCCACTTGTTCTACTTTTTGATGTTAAACCTATGTACATGAGGTTGGTTATAAAATGATCCTTCTTCTCCAGTCGGCTGTGAGCTCCCCTGTGGCCTGTTTTGCACGTATCCCCAGGCCCCAGCACAGCCTGGGAATTACAGTAGGTGCCCAACAAATGCTTATCCAAGGGAGAGTTTTGATTGGATAATACAGAGCCATGAGATGATACTTGTTGTCATTCATTTGCTAGAGGAAACATGAATAGACTCAGAAATGAAAGCGACCTTAACTGTCCAACTTGAACTCACATTATTTAGGTTCCATTACAGAGATTTCACCATCACCACCACCACACCATCGTCATCATCATCATCATGACACCCGGCAAACCCTAAAGGAGCAAGAAACATGACAGCATGAATCCTGCCTGCTTTACCCAGGTGGCCTGTGTATCTGAACTGAAAGAAGCCCTGGGAACCAGAGGGGCCTGTGTAACTTCCCATGAGGCACATGAGGTAGAAATCACTCGAGGAACTATTTCAAACATGTTTTTAATCCTGTTGGAAGATACTTTTCCATGGTTTCTCATGTTTCTGCAAGTCTGACTCATAAGGTACTGATTGCTCTTTTTCCGGAACAATCTTTCCAAGAACGTTTGCAGAGACAACAATCTTGGAAACTAGAGAGCTGTTTCTCTCTGGAGCATGCGAACCGCCCTTTATAAAAGACGTGGGCTCCCTAAGTTCATGCTTCCTTTCCTGTGATACAACCTACTATGTGTGCAGGTGGCATCTGGCACTCTTCCGACCACCCAGTGTGAATGGGGGCTCAGGGAATTGGCACCAATATGCAGATACTCTGACTACGGTTATCGCTGTGGGTGATAAATTGTTCTTCATCTCTGACTCAAGTCTCATGTCTTTTGCCTTCATGCATGAAACTGTAGTAAGTGGATTTGAGAGCTTGTACGTAGGCTAAAATTTCAAACCTCTCACAATTCCTGACATTACCATTCCCAGCAAGATCTTCTTACCTTTAATGTGCCCTAGCTTGCCCCCTATGCATCTTCATATGCTCTAAAAGCTACAGGTATAGCCCCTGCTAGATTGGACTGTAAGGAGGACAAACGTTCATCAGTGATAAACTGCAAATACTTGGAAAGGAAACCAAATTGAGAGGTAGTAACCGCACCCTCCAAACAAGCTGATGCTATAAGGTGATGTTCCCATGAAGAATGTGAAATAGGGTGAATGATCCTATTGTCTAGAGCAGGCACAGCCATTTTGGAGTCTCTTTATTATACGGGACTGAAAGGGAGCAGCCACATGTCCCTGTTCCTTGATCTTAATGAGATTTTCCAGAGGTTTCTTATCCTTGTTGGTTTGATTCAAGTAGGCCACTGTTTGCTTCTTTATTCATCTATTTCAAAAGGTATTTAAGGCAGCTTGCAAGGGTCTATAGAATTCAATAGTGCATCACTTAAATGAGAGAAAAAGAAGGGCAAGGACATAACATGGAGCCAGAAATAAAGCTTGGAATCTGTAACATAATTAAACCTATTGTGTGTGTGCCAAATATTTGGCTCTAGACATTTTAGCAGCTGAAGAGAAAAGTGAAACCTGATTAGTTACATAATCTAAAGGAACCATTAGATTTAAAAAAAAAAGCCGGGGGGGGGGGACTTCTGCACCCCGGAAGTTGGGTTGAAGGAGGAATATGACAGTCACCACAGGGAAGTACAAAGCTCCATGGTGATCCTTCTCTCATCCAGAACAAAATCCTAAGCCACTGGGGACAGGCAGCATCTCCTGTCCTTCTACCTCATCACTCTGAGTAAGGGGGAAGACCCCATGTGGTTGGAGAAAGGGAAAGGAGAAAAACCCTACCTTTCTTGGGAAGAAGCGGAAAATGGTCACAGATCCAGACTATTTGAAGCTTCCTATTGCTAGAAAAGGGGCCAGACAACTAAGAAAATGGAGAGGAAATTTAGAAAGGGGCTAATCAATTGACAGGAAACAGCTGAGGAAAGAATCAGTGAGTCTGAAGAGTGGTCAATAAAAATTATTGAAACTGTAACACAACGAGACAAGAAAAATGATTAAAGAAAAAAGAACAGAGCATCCAAGAACTGTAGGACAATATCAAACAATCTAACATATATGTTATTGGAACTTCAAAAGGACAAGAGAGAGAGAACACAGCAAAAGAATTATCTAAAGAGACAATATAAGAGGGTTTTTCCAAAATAATAAAAGACATCAAATTACAAATCCAAGAAACTCCAAGAATCCCAAGCGAGGTATGAACATGTAAACTCTCCATCATTGCTGCCCCTCTCCTAATTCAAGTCCCCATCTTTATAGCCCAAACTACTGTAATAGCTTCCAATTTGTCTTCCTGCCTCTATTCTTGCACCACTACTATGCATTTTGCAAACAGCGGTCAAAATGATATTAAAAAAAATAAACATCACTCCCAAACTTAGAGGTCTCCAGCAGTCTCCCCCTGCATTCATTTACCATAAAATCCAACCTATTCCCTATGGCCTGCCAGGCCTTGTATCCTCCAGACCCTGCTTATCTCTCTGCTTCTGCCATTTATTCATCTTTCTTATTATGCTCCAGACACAGGGACCCATTTCTGTCCTATAAACACAGTAGGCATCTTCCACTTCTGGTTCTTGGTTCTTGTTTTCCCTGTGAAACATNCCATTTTAGTGGATATTGGATATTTTCTGATATCCACTAAGAAATCATCCAACATTAGAAATTTATTTATTTGTGGATTTGTTGATCTTCTTTCTCTTGGGACTACATTTATGCTTTTTGTGGGAAAAGAACACATCCTGCTGTGGCCTTGGTGTTTAGAACGGTGCCTGGTATGATTTAGACTTTCATGATTCACTTCTTGATTGAATAAGTAATTAGTTGAATTGAAGAATAAATACTTATTGGAGGCATAAGCTCAGAAAAAGGACTTAATGGTCAAGAGGCACCACCAGTTGTTAGTTATCCATAGTTAAGTACTAGAGATCACTTTTAGTTATGTGGATATACTGCTCGGCTGATAGGTAAAGCCAACCATATGGCAACACATAACTCACTGAGTGATGATAAGCCACGGTTTTGATTTTAAGAGTCCTCTCATTTCTGACTATTCATATTTTATTGGTTTCCTATCTTTATTACTACCACCCAGAATCAAAAACTTAACAAGAATTAAGAGATTGGACAATATTTGCTTACATTTCTTAACACAGCTTTGACCTCATTTTTAAAAATTATGTACTGTCTGTGGGGTGCCTGGGTGGCTCAGTCAGTTAAGCATCAGACTGTTGGTTTCATGATTTCACTGTTCATGGGATTGAGCCCCTTGTTGGGGCTGACAGCACAGAGCCTGCTTGGGATTCTCTGCTCTCATTCTCTCTCTCTCTTTCTAAATAAATAAACAAACAAGCAACAAACATAAAAAAACCAACAACTAATTACTGTCTGGGGTGCCTGGGTGGCTCAGTTGGTTGAACATCTGACTCTTCATTTCCACTCAGGTCATGATCCCAGGGTTGTGGGATCAAGGCCTAAGTCAGGCTCTGCACTGAGCATGGAGCCTGCTTAATATTCTCTCTCTCTCTCTCTCTCTCTCTCTCTCTCTCTCTCCCCCCGCCCCCATCTGACCTTCCCCTGCTTGCACTCACTCTCTAAAAAATTATATATATATATGTATATATGTGTATATCTTTAAAAAAACAAAAATAATGTCCTGACTGAACAGATTTTTCAAATGTCATGTGACCAAGGCCCAGNTGGAGCCTGTTTAATATTCTCTCTCTCTCTCTCTCTCTCTCTCTCTCTCTCTCTCTCCCCCCGCCCCCATCTGACCTTCCCCTGCTTGCACTCACTCTCTAAAAAATTATATATATATATGTATATATGTGTATATCTTTAAAAAAACAAAAATAATGTCCTGACTGAACAGATTTTTCAAATGTCATGTGACCAAGGCCCAGTCTTCTGGCAAGTCTCAGTATTCTACTCTGCTATGTCTGTCATTTAGAGCTCTTCCACACTCTTGAGCTCACTAGCCCCACCTCAACCATCTCTGTCCCTTCTGGATACCATTCCCCTACTCTCTTATCCAAACCACGTAACCCCTCTATAGCCACCTGGAAAACGAAGAGGTGGTGTTACATGATCTGTTATATTCCCTCCAGCCCTCAAACTCTTTTATCCTATTTATTCTAAACAGGATACTTTGTCTATTCCACATCCTTTTATTTCCATTTTCTGCCGCCCCATTACAGTTGAATGAAAGAGGGGCCATGTCCCAATCTCTGTCCTTACTTTTTAGAATATTTCTTCCATTCACAAGTACTCTTTCAGTGATGCCATACACATCCATTTTTGTTCAGCTACATACACAGCATTCTGTTACATTTTTGTAGTTAATCAAAAGGTACAATGAAGAAACTTAAAGGATCATGTTTACAAAATAATTTCACAACTTGCTGTGCAACCATAGCAAGCCCCTGGGTCTCAAGTTCCTCATCTGCAAAATGAGAAGGCCGGAATTTACAATGTCTGCCGGAAACAGTCTATTCTAGGAATGAAAAACTTAAAATCCTACACAGCTTTTGCTTTGCAAGAGGAAATTCCAAGCAGGGAAGGGTGAATTCATACTCCCCAATTCCCATGTCTGCCTGGATTCTCCCTTGCCCCTTAGGTTCCATGGTTTTAATACTTCCAAGTTCCACCATTCCGTGGGCAGTCCCTTCAAAACTGGCTGAAGAATAGGTAAAGACCCTCTTTGGCTTCTCTATAGAACAACAAAGTTATAAACCAAAAGGAAATCCAGAGATACAAACAGTGAATCCATTTCTGTTCAGTCCCAGGGAAGCAGCAAAGAGCATTTGTTTAGCATTGCCTTCTCCTGTGATATCTATACTTGAGCCCAGGAAGGTTGAGGCAGCTTTGCACACACCTCCACCCCTCAGAGATTCCTGCTCTTCTAAGCCAGGTGGTCTTGGAACACCGTATTGTCTCCAAGCACCCAGAATTTGCTGAACCTATAGATTCTGTTTGGTGCCAGAGTAATTAAGTAAGACTGATTCAATCTGCTTCGACTCCCTAGAGTCCACTTACTGAGTATCAGCTTCAGGCTTGAGGGGGCACCCCACTTCTCAAATGACTTGCACAGTTAGAATGATGGGCCCAGTGCCCTGGAGCCCAGAAAGCATTCCCATCGGGGTTTCTCAAACTTTGAAGTACAGACAAATCAATGCGGGATGTGGTTAACATTCAAATCCGGAGTCATTAAGACTGTGGCATTTCCAACAAGCTCCTGAGTACTGCTATTGCTGCTGCTCAGCAGACCACACTGTGGTCACAAGTCCTTGTCTAGAGGTCAGCACACTTTTTTCCACAAAGGACCAGATGGTAAATATTTTTGGCTCCACAAGCCACAGATCTCTGTTGGAGCCACTCAACTCTTCCAAACAGCGACTGTAGCCAAATGCAGCCATAGGCAATATGTAAATTTCATATTTACAAAAATTACATATTTACAATTATGTAAATAAGTATGGCTACGTTCCAGTAAAACTTTATTTACAAAAACAGATGGTGGGCTACAGTTTGTCAACCCTTTCCCTAGACTGCCTCAGAGATGAAGAGATAAGCTCCCCTCTGGAATATTCCCCATTGTTGATCTCCACAGCTAAAGTCCCATCACCATGAATATCCACCCACCGTAAATATCCATCCATACCTCCCAGTGCAGGCTAAAAATACAATACCTCAGTCATGGAATGACCACCATAGCATACAGTATGAAATCTATTTGTCTCTAGTAATGCCTTTTTACATTCTTTAAGGTCTTCCTAAATTCTAAACACGTCTATCTCTCTAAACAGCCTTCAAAGAAAGCAGTTCAAGTTTATGGATTTGTGCCTTCTTCTCTGAAATCCACTTTTGTTTTCCAAATGTGTGGAGTGATGAGGAAAGCATGTGTTTCAAAGGTTGTTAACACAAGGGTTCTTTCGAATAATTGTTCTGAAATTACCAACCTGCTTGGAATTAAATCCAAGAATAAGGCAGGGCTATAGCCCAGGTGGCTTTGAAGACAATGGTGATGTGAACACAGAGGGTGGTTTGAGAGGACATGGTAGCTTCTAGTTATCAGAGCAAACTCATGTTTCCAGAAATCTAAACAGACTAATTGGTTCTTAGACAGGCTGGGGCAGATGGAATAGAAGCCAGCCTACACTACTTCATGTTTCATAACTTTAAAGTTGGTAAAAGATTAGCTTCTCAAAATTCCAGACTTTCTAGGGCACCTGGATGGTTCAGCTGGCTAAGTGTCTGACTTCAGCTCAGGTCATGATCTCAAGGTTTGTGAGTTCAAGTCCCGTGTCGGGACTTTGAACTGACAGCTCAAAGCCTGGAGCCTGCTTCAGATTCTGTGTCTCCCCCTCTCTCTCTGTCTCTCCCCCGCTCGTGCTCTCTCTCTCTCTCAAAAATAAGTAAACATTAAAAAAATTTTTTTTTAATTCAGACTTTAAAAATACAGACTCAGATTGTGCTTATTTCCATGCCACATGCTCTGAGGACCCTGGTGCATTTCCATTCAACAGCACTTGGCTTTGAATCGGCAGCTCAGTTCTTGTGCAGCAATCAGCAATAGAGTAATTGAACTCAGAGCTCCCCAAAGGATTTTGCCAAGCACTTGTCTCTACTGAACTCTCTTTATCCCCACCCAACCCCATCCTAAAGTGCCGTAGGTGGGCCCTCAAGTCTTGGTCTTTTCATAGGCCTTCAAAATCAAGAGGGCTATTTGGACAACAGCCATGCAGATCGAACCAACTTTTGAAAGAAAGCAGATCCCCAACTAGTAGTTAAAAATATAAAAATCTACATTCAGTAAAACTTTGGTTTGCAAGCACAATTTGTTCCGGAAATATGCTTTTAATCCAAAGCACTCATATATCAATGTGAACTTTTTTCTTTTTTCTTTTTTTAAAAATCAATGTGAATTTCAAGAGCCATTGGCTCAGTTGTGACCATGTGACATTTGGCATCATGCACTACTCGTATTGCACGACGTCGCTCTTGTATCAAGTTAAAAATTCATGAAAAATGTTTGCTTGTCTTGCGGAACACTTGCAGAACAAGTTACTCGCAATCCAAGACTTTACTGTACTTGTAATATTCTTTTTAAAAACGATTCTAACAGGGGCGCCTAGGTGGCTTAGTCGGTTAAGCGTCCAACTTTCGCTTAGGTCATGATCTCACGGTTCGTGGGTTCGAGCCCCGCGTCGGGCTCTGTGCTGACTGCCAGCTCAGAGCCTGGAGCCTGTTTCAGAGTCTGTGACTCCCTCTCTCTCTGACCCTCCCCTGCTCACGCTGTCTCTCTCTCTCTCTCTCTCCTAGAAATAAAAAAGAAAAAAACGATTCTAACAATAGTGTGATGAAAATGGCAAGCAGTAATTACTAGAAACAAGATAATCCACCTTATTCCAGCCCTGCCATGGTCTCCTCTACATTATTTTTTTTTATTATTTATGTAATTTTTCTCTTGGGATAAAATAAGTGTAAACATTATGAAAAGCAATTTGATAACATTAATCAAATATCTTAAAGCCAGGTATGCTTTCACATAGTAACTCCATGTTTAGAACTTTAATGTAAGGAAATAATTAAGTATAGGCATAGATTTAACTAGAAAAATGTTTATAACAGCAAAAGACTGAAAACAACCTAAAGTCCAGCACTAAGGTGTTGATCAAGTAAAATACTAAATCCTTATGAAGAAATGACATGCAGTATCAAAAATGATGTACATTAATTGACAGAAAAGATATTTATGTTGTATAATTAAGGAAAAAAGACACAAAATAAATGTATGATAGAATTCTACAAGAAAAACTTAAAACATTAGAAAAATATTTTTCTCTCCAAATTGGAATTTGGGGGCATTTATTTTTTTACATTTCTACACTTGTAATTCTCATTCTTAGTGAGTATTTATCACCTGTGTTATAAAGTTATGCAAATATTCAAATAAGTGTACTAATGATCTTAGTTCAGCTATGATTACATGTTCTGCCTTTATTATTTATATGTTATTCCTTTTCATGGAGGAAGCCTTTCCTCTGAGGCTTTAAAAGTTAAAGCTTTTCCTTACCCTTTTATAAAAATAAAATCAGGTAGGAATAGGGTGCTGAGAAGTCAAGTGCCCTTTGGCAGAACCTCAAGACATGAGAGTAACCTGAAGTCTTGTTTTTCTGAGATTTCTAGGCCTCATCATAACTCCTTTGCTCTCGTGAAGTGCTGACTCATTAGGAAGAGTAATCCTGGGGTATCAACGAGATTTTGTTTTAATACTCTCTTATTTTCCAGGGTTCTTCACAGACTTCTAAAGAAGGGTTTATCCAGCATTTTATACCTCAGTTCAGGAATCAACTTCTACCAATTCTAATTCAGAATTGAATTCTGGGTTGAACATTTGAACCCAGTAGGAGTTACAGATGGGCTGGATGACATTCGGTGACATGTCACTCTAGAGAAGAGACATAGTTTTCCACAATCCTTTTCCCCTGGCTTCAGGAAAATTAGAATTCCATATTCAATATGCAGAAAGACAAAACTTCTCCTAGAAAGAAAGCTTCCCTTCCCTTATCCCATCTTTCACAACACATTGTTTCTTTACATCAAAGAGTCTTTGAAAAAGATTAATCCTTTTCCAGAAGAATCATCTAAAAATGTGTTACAATAGCCAAGATATGGAAACAACCTAAATGTCCATCAATAGATGAATGAATAACTAAGAGGAGGTATCTCTCTCTCTCTCTCATATTACTGAGCCATAAGAAAGAATGATATCTTGCCACCTGTGACCACATGGATGGACCTTGAGGGTACTGTGCTAAGTGAAATAAGTCAGAGAAAGACAAATACCACATGATTTAACTTATAAGTGGAATCTAAAAAACAAGACAAACAAATAGACAAAGCAAAACCTAGACTGACAGATGTAAAGAATAATGTGGTGGTTGCCAGAGAGAAAGAGGTTCAGAAGGGGGGTGGTGTGAATGGGTGAAAGGGATCAAGAGACACAAACTTTCAGTTATACAATAACCAGGTCGTGGGGATGTAAGGTACAGCATGGGGAATACAGTCAATGATATTGCATTGTTTGCATGGGGACAGGTGGAAATTAGCCTATTGTGGTGGTCAGCTTTCACAATGTATATAAATGTCCAATCACTATCTTGTACACGAGAAGCTAACAGTATATTTCATGTCAACTGTACTTCAATACATAAAAATGTGCTGAACCCAAACCTAAAGTTTTTACACTGTTTTCAAAAGGTGATAATCAATCTTGTTTTAAAATAGATTTCGGTGTCACTTACATTTCTCTTTGCTAAAGAATCACTAATTAGGGGCGCCTGGGTGGCTTAGTCGGTTAAGCGTCCGACTTTCGCTTAGGTCATGATCTCGTGGTTCGTGGGTTCGAGCCCCGCGTCGGGCTCTGTGCTAACTGCCAGCTCAGAGCCTGGAGCCTGCTTCAGTCTGTGACTCCCTCTCTCTCTGACCCTCCCCTGCTCACACTGTCTCTCTCTCTCTCCTAGAAATAAATAAAACATTAAAAAAAATATTAAAAAAAAAAGAATCACTAATTAGATGGAAAGCTCTGGTCACGCTTGGGAGGAATTAGAGCAGGGCTTAAATGAAGGCTTCTGCAGTCACAGGAGTGTTAGGGAAAGGTTTCTGTCCCAAATCTAGTTCTGCTAGTGCAACAAGCCTTTGTCATGGCTGCTGGGATTTTCAGATGATAACAACAATAGAGACTTTTAAGTTTTACTGAGGAACTTAAACTGCCCCAGTGGGACTGTGAAACTGATGGCTCTAGTTTCTCTTTCAAAGGTAGCTACCAGGGCACCTGCGTGGCTCAGCCGGTTGAGCGCCCAACTCTTGATATCAGCTCAGGTCATGATCTCGAGGACGGATGATCTCGCAGGATCCAGCCCCGCGGTGGGCTCGGTGCTGACAGTGTGGAGCCTGTTGAGATTCTCTTTCTCTCTTTCTCTTTGCACCACCCTCCCCCATCAAAATAAATAAAGAAGCTTAAAAACAAGTAGCCACCCTCATAGTGGAGGTGAACATGGCTGACCACAAAGCAAAACCAAACATTCCACCTGTGCTTGATCCCGTGTCCTACAGTGAGCCGCTCATAGTAAGCACTCAATAATTTTCCCTTCTTTAGAAAAAAAGTACATGCTGCAAGGGAACAGGAGAACTTCTATTCATTCTTGAAAATGGAGTTTCACAAAAGTATCCCATATCATTCCTTCTGGATTTGTGAGGCTGCAATTTCCCTGAAGCTGTGGCATTACATACAACACACACACACACACACACCAGGTTCTGCATAGCTGTGTTTTCCACGGATCACTTTCCCACTCTGTTGAGCAAATATCAACTGTGCTTTCCCTATTTTCTCATAACTTTGCATTATCGGTTGAGGTTAGAAATATTATAAAAGTGCTGTGGACATCAAGTGAAGGATGACTAATTATTTTTTCTGCAAAACCAAGAGGTTCTGGAAACCATAGCTCATTAGCTAACTCACTTTTCCTGGCAAGAGTCTTAATCTCTTTTAAGACTGCACATTCATCTCGGGGCACCTGGATGGCTCAGTTGATTAAGCATCTGACTCTTGATTTCAGCTCAAGTCATGATCTCCTGGTTTGTGGGTTTGAGCCCCATGTTGGGCTCTGCACTACCAGTGCAGAGCCTGTTTGCGATTCTCTCTCTCTGCCCCTCCTCCACTCACAACCTCTTTCTCTTTGTCAAAATAAATTAGTTAATTTTTTAAAAAGATTATTTAAATAAAATCTCAATTCATGTTGGTTTCTACTCTTCACTAAGTCTAAAGATTTAGGTGGCAACACCTAGGATTAGTTCTAGCCTTGAAGGCTGTGAAAATTTAACATCTTGTGACATCTGAACGTGAACCTATACTTCTTGTCTTGGTGACAAAAAGCCTGTCTCTGCATTATGGGTGCCCTTTGTGTGGAATCACACAGTCTCCGGGGGGAAGGGCACCGAGTAAGTTACCTTGCCCCGCCTTTCCCATTCCCAACACACAGTTGGGAGTACCTGAATTCATTGAAGTGTTTGTCAAATGACAGATGAGGGAAAGAATGAACGAACGAAGTAATCGTTGCCTTCTGCCAGCTCTCCAGGGAAGAGCCGGGAGCCCTTCTTCCCGCACGCTCTTTGCGCGGGTGCTCCCGTGCCCGCCCAGCCCGCGCTCACCTTGTGCTGTTTCCACACGGCTCCCAGCGGCTTCACCTCGTGCTTGCCGTGACGGCCCTCCTCCAGGCACAGATAGCACACCGGCGTTCGGCAGCTCACGCAGTACATGCTGTAGTTCTCCATTTCGTGTTCGGGGCACGTAGGGAACTTGCGGGCCGCGCTGAGCCC
>NW_027551578.1:2278013-2279189 GCF_008692635.1 Crocuta crocuta | reverse complement strand
CGGGCCCGCCCCCCCCCCCGCCGCTCCAGCCCCCGCGCCCCCCGGACTCTTGCAGCCGCCACCTCCGCTGGGGGCGCCCTGGGCCGCGCCTGGGGATGCGGAGGCTGCCTCCGCGGGCGCGGGTGGCGGCGGCGGCGGCGGCTGCACCAGGCGATGCTTAGCGAAGGGTNACCGCAGCGGCCGCCGACGCCCCCTGCCCGGCCCCGCGGCCCTGCTGGTAGCGCTGCACGATGGCCTCCAGCAGCCGGTTGCGCTGGAAGCCGCGCAGGCCTCGGTGGTCCAGGGAAGCGCTGCGGTGGCACTGCGGGCACGTGATGGAGCTTGAGGAGGACGAAGACAGCGAAGAGCAGGCGGCGCCCCGCGCGGCGGCCGCCGAGGAGCCCGGCGGCGCGGGCACCATGGGTAGCACGCGAACCCCGTTGGGGGACTTGAGGCTCGGAGTGTAGGAACCATAACCGCTGTCTGTCTNCGGGGTCTGCACGGCGATGGTACGAGCGCAAGGAAGGCAGACGTTGTGGGAACAGGGCAAGATGATGGGCTCCCGAAACAGGGAGCCGCACACTGGGCACTTCAGCTCCTCCTCCATCGCGGCGCGGGCAGACCGAGCTGCTCAGGGTGAGAGGTGGAACGGCCCGAGCTCCAGAGACAGGCGGAGGAGGGGACCAAGCGTGGTTAGCACCGGAGAGGCTGCAGGCGAGGGCATTACACAGGCATGACCACTTCCCAGCCTGGGGGCACGCCCCTCTCTCCGTCCCGGGGACACCGCCCTAGGACGACTGGGGGCAAGAGAAGGGAAGGGGTCCTCACCTCTTGCCCGTGAGCCTCCTGCGCCAGCGGCTTCAACCTGCGGCCAGAGTCCGGAGTCAGTCGGCTGCCCTCTCGATGGCCTGTGAGGCGCTCTAGGTGATGAATCAGCACTAGCGCCGCCGCCGGCTGCGGGGCGCGTCTCGTACGCACATCAGGACCAGCGGCCAGGCTGTCGTTTCCTAGCTGTCCTGTTTCAACCTTTCGGCTCCAGCGGGCAGCTGCTCAGGGGGCTCCGGTTGGCCCGTGTCCTGCCCCAGCCGGAGCGATCAGCGGGTGAGAAGGCGGGTGAGCAGGCCGCTTGGCCGAGCGGCTGGGTTCAGCACCACGAGGCGACGGACAGCGCCCAGAGCCCGAAGCGCAGCCCCGGCT
>NW_027551578.1:2247317-2277995 GCF_008692635.1 Crocuta crocuta | reverse complement strand
TCCCTGCGCGGCGCGCTGAGGAGTTGTAATTTCCAGAGCAGGAGTAGTGGGGGGCGGGGGAGTCGAGGAGGCATCAGCTCAGCGAATAAGGGCTCTCCTTTTGCTGCTAGGGAAGTCAAGGGGCAATTTTAAGGGTTTCGCGGAGAGGATCATTGTTAATAACAATCTATTATTTGGATGGGATGGAGATGGCATCTCGAATTAGTACAACGCCCTGCCCGCCCCGCCCCGTCCTCATCTCTCCTGCCCACTACCGCGTTCCCGCCCACCACCATAAAAGGGTAGAAAGGGACCTAGAAAGCCAGTTGTTTACAAATGAATAGGTAGCATAGTTTGACAGGTGCTTCCAAAATCTATGATAGAGCAAAAAAATGCAAGTCACAAAATGTCGGACAGCCTGAAGTCAAAGGGTGAGTGAGGTTTTATTTATTCATTGAACCCAAGCCATTTTCTCTCTTGCTTTCAACCGGGAGTGCTTCTCCGCGGTGGATGTCAGTCGTCTCTACAGGCTGAGTGAGGACACAAGATGGGATTTGTAAAATGGGACTTCTTGGCGAAGCGCACAAACGTGGCCCTTGGAACCGAGCCTCCGGGACCCAGCCCTACCCTGCTGAGGGTGGGGCGGTGCGGGGCTGGCTGGAAGTCGGCGAGCAGGGATGGTAGTTTTATGAATGGGGAAATCTCCACGCCAGCCACGAGCTATTCGAACAGCCTCCCACCCGCGGCCCTGGCTGTTTCGTCTGCTCCGCTGTTCTCTCTGCTACCGAGGGAAGCGTGGTGGGGGGAGGCCGAGGGCTTGGTGGGTGGGGATAGGCAGAAGGAAGGGCTCGCAGCGCGGCAGGCTCTGGCTGCGGAAGTGTCAGCAGGCTTGAAACCGACACAAATTAGGAAATTGTTTGTTTAAAAACGATATGAATAGGGAAGTCACGCCTCCCCCGGTCTCAGATTTTCCAGTACTCCAAACAAAGACAAGATAGGCGCCACAGAGCGAGGCGGGGAGACTCAGCGCCTGCCAGTCACCGGCGAGGGGGCTGCGCTGGCTGGCGGATGACCGCACGAAAAGGCTGCGGCCCGGGCTGCGGCTGGGTGCCTAGGGGACCGGGGTTACCCGCGGACAGACCGCTGCTGGAGAGCGGTGGTGATGCAGTCCCTGTGACCCGGCCCGGAACTTTGGGATTGCTGGCTCCTTTACTGAGCAGTCGCCCCATCCTGAGCAGCTTGCTTAAGCTTTCCTAGTCTCGGATCCAATGGGTCAAATTATATATTCGAGCTAAATGAAGTAATCGTAAGTACAAATGGCACAGCCTGATTCTGCTTTAAAACCCTGTGACTCTTTGGGTCTGTTTTGTCCACTGTTGAGCAGCCTGCTTCCAGTTTGTCTTAAGGTTGAAGAGCAGTCCAACCTAGTGCCACATAGAGCACCACCGAAGTAAGAGACCTGACTTGACTTCCCTTCAGTGACAGGGAGCTTAGAACATTATTTAACCAGGTATCAGTGTCCTCAGACGGAGATGGTGACAAGGCTGTCCTAATCTGCCTTCTACAGATAAAACTGTAATGAGCTGGATCCTGCCTGCAACGCTTTGATAAGCCTTCAAGAAAGTTGCTACAGTATCAGGTTATGGATGCTTGGGATGGGCATAGGTAGGTCTGTGACTGAATGCACTTGAAGATGCATTTCTTGTGATTTTAGCGTTGTCGTGGCTCAGCCCAGCCCAGCCCAGCCCAGCTTCCTGGTGACTACAAAGGAAGTAATAACTTCTTATGGTGCTGTTGTGAACAGCCCCCCCTCCCCCCATCCCGAGCAGTCATAAACCTGAGACCTAATTGACTTTGTTATTTTCAGATCAAGGTAAACAGGTTGGGGGCGTGAGGGTGGTTGCTCGAGGGGTATGTAAATCTTACCCTGTACAGAGGACCTATAATTTCAACAACTCTGTCACTCAGGTTGAGCATGACTTTGTTTCTCTTGGGGAAGAAGCTCACGTGATACATCAGGATTGTACATCTATGTGATTCTCACGTGCCTTCCATCCCCACCACCTCAGTTCCATGACCTAAAGCAGCTTAGCCCTGTACGGCATGTTGCTAAAGCATTGCTCACTTGAGAGATTGGTATTTTACAGCTGCCTCATCTGAGCTGACATTATACAGCCAGTTTCACTACTCCACTGTATAGAACCATAATTGCCAATAATTGTCAACATTATCTGTCAAAAGTCCTCTTTCAACCCCAACTGTGCCATGTGCCATACGTGTGTAGAAAAATCTTTAGTATCTCTGATCCTCAGTCTATTTCTATTTTAAATTTAAAGATAGAATTCATTAAACTTTGAGTTTCCTTTTGGTTCTCAAAGGCTCCATATAATTAGGTATTAATAACAATGTATTGCATTTCATAAACATTTTTTAAATGCTTATTTATTTTTTAGAGTGGGCAGAGGGACAGAGAGAGAGGGAGATAGAGGATCTGAAGCAGGCTCCGCACTGACAGCAGACAGCCCAATGTGGGCTCAAAGTCATGAACCACGGGATCATAACCTGAGCCAAAGTTGGATGCTTAACTGACTGAGCCACCCAGGCACCCTTATGATGTACATATTTTTACATTTCGATGTTG
Source organism: Crocuta crocuta (assembly GCF_008692635.1). Lineage (NCBI taxonomy): Eukaryota > Metazoa > Chordata > Mammalia > Carnivora > Hyaenidae > Crocuta > Crocuta crocuta. The sequence goes on along the minus strand of NW_027551578.1, from coordinate 2,275,375 downwards.
CTAAAATCAGGAAGTATCCTACAATTGACAGATATTTCTCTCTGTCATTACCTTTACCTTGAAAATTTCTTATTAATTTTCATCTTATAATCACTCAGTATCATGGAAACATTTTATTATTTCCAATTACAAGCAAGGAAACTGAAGTGAGGAAACTCAAGGTCTTGCAACTTGTGATGATGGACCTAGAACTGGTCTGACTTCAAGTTCAAGCATTTTCCTTTAAGCCACAGTTGTCAGTTTCCCTCTGAGTTTTGAGTAACTGGTGGTTAGTAGAAGGGAGCTCAGGAATATGCAGACAAGCCATGTTGTCTGTTCTCACTCAGCACAGCTGAGCATGCATTGAACATGCAATTCTCTCTGCCTGTCTAGGCTACCCCTACCCTCCAGGTTAGGAGTGCCTCTCAAATGTTCTTGGAAGCACCCTGTATTATTCCTCGGTAGCATTATCATCGTCTGCCATTTTGTTTATGTATCTCCTCCAGACAAGAACCTTCTCAAGGGGGTGATCGAGTCTGTCTTGTTCCCTATGTTGTGTTTTTTCCACCATTGCCTGGCTCCTACTAAGTATCCATCTTTGTGGACCAACCAACTGGCTGTGTGTTCAAGGTTATCCATCCCTATATTATGCTAAGTGAAATAAGTCAGTCAGAGAAAGACAGATGTCATATGTTTTCACTCATATGTGGAATTTGAAAAACTTAACAGAAGACCTGGGGAGAAGGGAAGAGGAGAAATATAATTCAAACAGAGAGGGAAGCAAACCATAAGAGACTCTGAAATACAGAGAACAAACTGAGGGTTGATTGGGGATTGGAGTAGAGGAGATATGGGTGATGAGCACTGAGGAGGGCACTTGTTGGTATAAGCACTGGGTGTTGTATGTAAGTGATGAATTGTAAGGATCTACTCCTGAAACCAAGAGCATACTGTATACACTGCAGGTTAGCTAACTTGACAATAAATTATATTAAAAAAAAAAAAAAGATGACCCATTCTTACAACCTTCTCTGGAAAGCATAGCTGAGGTAGAAACCATTTTTTTTTTCTGTAGCAGATATCAACAATCCACATGGAAATTTTCTCCTTTTAAGTCCCAGGTTCACATAGGTTAGTTACTTTTTGTTCGTGTGTGTGTGTGTGTGTGTGTGTACATGTGCATGTGCTGCTAAAGACAACAGACTCAAAATGGAGTCACTGATGCTAAGCTCCACATCACCAAACTGAGATAACTTAATTACAGTTTCAGTTCTCCTAGAAATGGAATCTGAAACCAGACAATCTGAAATTGCCTGATCAGCACTCGTTAGGTAGTCTTCCTAATAAGACCCTTGTCATCCCCTAGAAGAAAGTCGCTTTCGGGTAATAACCAACCCACTTTTTTGTCTAGTATGACTTCCTTGTTCTTGCTCTCTTCTGCCTATAAAAGTCTTTCATTTTTGTATAGCTCCAAAGAGCTCCTTTCTGTCTGCTAGATGGGTGCTGCCCAATTCATGAATCACAAAATAAAACTAAGACCTTTAATTACTCTTGTTGTTTGTTGGCAGTGTGGATGTTCTCTTACCATCCTTTACTTACTCTTTGTCTTCTTAGTGTTTAATTATTTCTACTTGCTTCTCTTTTCTTTGGTCATCCCCATCTCTGTTCTAAACTGCTTATGATCTCAGTAAGATGGCCCCATATTTAATTTCTGGTTATGAACATAAATCCCTCTACTGTCATTTTCTGTGGCCCTGTTTCTTTTAAAAAAGAAGCGTTTGGACACATTGGAACAGTGCATTAGTAATTAAAACTCCACAATGCACTGTTATCAAGATGGAGAAAAACACTCTGCCATGAGTTTTTATTTGTGCTTCAGATAGTTTTTTTGCTAAAGTGTCCCAGAAACACTAAAGAGGCAGGATAATGTTGCCTCTCCTCCCAAAAAAGTACAAATGAGTTAAATAATTTACTCCAACTAACACAGCAAGTTACAAGTAAAACAATCAATCTGGTTTGTCCTTTGAATTTCAAGTATGAGGTAGAATGGTATTTAAGTCTTTATCAACTAAAAATAGATGCTGTATTCTCAAGCATAAGAATGTCTGAAATTTTGGGGGCACCTGGGTGGCTCAGTTGGTTAAACATCCGACTTTGGCTCAGGTCATGATCTCATGGTTTGTGAGTTCGAGCCCCACGTTTGGCTCCTCCTGGAGCCTGCTTTGGATTCTGTGTCTCCCTCTCTCTCCCTCTCTGCCCCTCCCCCCACTCGCTCTCTGTCTCTGAAAAATGAATAAACGTTTAAAAAAAAGAATCTCTGATGTTTTTAAATGAAAGCTTATGATATTTTTCTTTTAAGTTTTCACTGGTTTATTTTTTACAGTATAGGAGGATTCAGGAATTTAATAAAAATCTATTGCTCAGGAACTGTATGGTCTAAAGTAGCTTGCATTTAACTAGAAAAAAGGTGCCACATCCACCACTTTGCACAGTGCACCAAAGCTTCTTTGTGGCAAAGTTAATGAGGAACAATTACCACTAGCAACACAAAACATCCTCTTCAGGGTATAAAATTGGCTTCTTTTCCAGAAGACAGATTCTATAGAGGAATCTTAAAATCCAACCACTTTCTCCTTCAGACATCCTTGATGGGTGCTTAACAACCTCCTATTTTTAACTTTTTGAGTACCAAATCATGACTGCCCCACCTTTCCTCTAAGGCTGAGATTCTTCTCTGCAGATCAGGAAACACAATCTTGGAAAGCCTGTCCTTCTTTCACTGCATCCTTTGCAAGCAAAAGGTCTAGAATAAAATATCAGATGAAAAAAAAATTCACTCCAATTTACAGGGCTCTTTATATACCCAGAGTATCTTTATAATGCGTGGAAACTAATACTATTACCATAAAAGCAATTTGGCTTCAAATATTTCTCCATGGTTAAAATTTCAGCCATGAAAATTGTAATAGTACTTTACATTTGCTTGGCACCCTTTCCTATTATTATCTAATCTGTATATTATCTAATCTGATCCTTACAGCAACACAGACTGACATGGGAGATGGTGAAACTGAAGGATGGGTTTTGGCTTATATGGAAGTTTCTCATCTGCCATGCTAATACAACTGGATCCTAAACTTAGGGATAATTTTGTAGTCCACAGGTGGTCATCTGACCAGGCTGAGTCAATTCAAATCTTCTCTTCCTAGAATATAGAATTGGGTTCTAGAGAAAGAATCTGGATGGGATGGGTCTCTAACACCAAAGTTAAGGAGCTGTTGTGATGTTAGAAAAAGCAAAAGAGGCAGACAGTAAAGAATTAAGGAGAAATGCAGAGACAGAAGAAAGAGGGTCTTCTGAGGGCCAACAACCTTGCATGTTCTAAGACCCAGCTACACTCCTACCTTTAGGTTTCAAGAACTATCCCTCTGCTTTTCTGATATTTTTATATCCTTCTTTTCCCTTCAGGAAAGATAGGAGTTCAAAAAGACAAGATTGGGTTGACCTATTTGCTTATTCAAATGATTAAGGTAATGCCCTTGTTTAGTTGAATACGTTAGTCAACTGTGTCTGGATGTTGATATTTTTCTGCTCTCAACCTGTTTTTACTGAATAATAGCCTTGACTCTTCTTTCTTTTTGCTTTTTTTATTATTAGGTGCTGCCATAGCTTGCCCTTTTTCAGTCTCTTAAACTTCACCTCTCCCTTTCTTCTTATCCTAACCACCAACTCAAATGGGCCATGGACATCCCTCTGTTGGGCTCCATGCTTCCTCTCCCTGACCACAGCAGAAGTCATGGCTCCATGACTTATTTTCTCTACTCAATATTCTTTTGGACAGGAAGTCAATGGGATGTTATAATGGGATGGTAGTGCCTCTAAGTCCAACAGTCTCCCATATTAAAACAAAAAGCCAACCCCCAAGGCTTATAAACCTGTTGGTTAATTGGTGGAAATAAGAGATCAGAGAAGAAGTTGTGGAACATTGTGTGGAGTGCTTTTAAACTCTGATAACTTTATTTCCCTATCTCCCCTGTAAAGATATATCACCAAGGGGAAAAAACACATAGGCCACCAGGCAGGGCATCTTCTTTATGGCAAAATGCTGAAAACCACTCAAAACCACATCACTATCCAATTCACCATCTAAAAGCATTACTTTATTACAGGGAAGTCACTACAAACTTAAGTGGACTGTAGTTTCTTTCTTTTTTATTTATTTTTCTAATGTTTATTTATTTTTGAGAGAGACAGATTGTGAGCTGGAGAGAGGCAGAGAGAGAGAAGGAGACATAGAATCTGAAGCAGGCTTGAGGCTCCAAGCTGTCAGCACAGAGCCAGATGTGGGGTTCAAACCCACGAACTGTGCAATCATGACCTGAGTCAACGTCGAACGCTAAACCAACTGAGCCACCTGGGAGCCCCTGGACTATAATTTCTTACCATCAGTCATATTTGTGACTTATTTCTACCTAAGGATTCCTCAGGTTTTAAGAGAAATTTGACAAACCGTCTGGGTTCTGAGGCAGTACACAGATTAGAAGTGTGCACTTTGGAGCTAGACTACATGGGTTGGAATCTTGGATCTAGCTGGGAAAATTTTGGCAAGATCCTTAATCTCTCAGAGTTGGATTCCTCAGCTGTATGTGGAGATAATAACAGTATATACCTCAAAGAGTTGGGACAACTTAGTGAAGTAACATGTATAAAACATTAAGAAAAGCGGACAGTATGTAGTGCTCAACAAACATTAGGTATTAATACCTTTTTACTTTTCTGCCTCCCACCCCCAACATATGCTATATGCTATATTCTCAATAGATATTGATAATAAATGAGCTGGAAGTAGACTATTTGGGCTCAAATATAGGACTGTATTTGAGGATAGTACGGAAAGTGAGCCACATGTCTTGTGCGAGTTAGAAAAAAAGATGGAAGAGCTATCAGAACCAATCTATCAGGAAATGAGTATAGTATTTAGGAAAAACAATCTCTGCTTCAGAGGAGTTTAATATCTAAGGCAGATATCACAGTCAGAGCAAAGAAAACAGCAAGTAATGGACTTGCTAAAAATAGAGAACAAGGATTGTTTTGAAACAAAGGAAGGAAAGAAAGACTTTTAAGTGCTTATGCTATGCATTGATTAAAGTTTAACAACGTTCATTTGAAAGCTTTTAGTGAAACAATGCTAAATAAAGAAATTGTGACCAACTCATACTTGCATGTCTTTTATGTGCATGTAACTGGACAGTATTTTGATATATTAGTCAAATAGTCTCAATATTTTTTAATAATTTATTTTCAATGTTTTCTTTTAAAAAAATTTTTTTTAATGTTTTTTATTTATTTCTGAGAGAAGGAGAGACAGCATGAGCAGGGGAGGGTCAGAGAGAGAGGGAGACACAGAATATGAAACAGGCTCCAGGCTCTGAGCTGGCTGTCAGCACAGAGCCCAATATGGGGCTCAAACCCACAAACTGAGATCATGACCTGAGCCCAAGTCACACACTTAACAACACTTAACCGACTGAGCCACCCAGGCACCCCCAATGTTTTCTCTTTATACCAAGATCTTTTCATTAAAATGCCATACCCATCTCAACGGGATGGTGGTCATAGTAGAACAAGAGAGGAAAAAAAGAGTCAAGTCTTGGCTTGTGACTTACAAATAAGGTTTTGAACTCATGACAAAGGCAATATTTTAAGAGAAAAGCAAGTAATTTTCAAATTCGGAGTACAGAAACAATTCTGAGCTTGAAGTAACTCAGGACACATAATTTATGTCATAAATAATAGTTTCTAGAAGACTGCCGGATCAGTTAGAATCAGTTTCTCCTGCTTCAGTAAGAAACAATTACCAACCAAGCAAAAGTGTCCTTCAGAGAAGATTATACAGAATCAGAAAGAGCTGGAGAATTGAGTGTTGGCATGTGGGTATTGAAGACCCCTGGCCTCATACTGGCCCAGCAGGAAGGGATGAGAAGAACAAACCCTTCATGCAGATCAGAGGACCTGCAAGCAGAGGGAATCATTCTGGGAGTAGCCTGAGAAGCCTCAAGCTTCATGGAGGACCCAGATGGGTGAGAAGGCAGGAGAGCTGAAACAGCTACATGTTGTGTCCAGACAGGCCAAGCCAGCCCAGCTGGGTCTCTGCAGCCCCCACAAGTGTTCCAGAAGCACCAGAATGTTTTTTGTGTGGCTTATTATGGCTCAGATCTATCCCCAGAAAGCTGGCAAAAGAATCTACAAGAACCGTATAACTAGAAGCCAGACTGGAAACCGGATATGCCAGCTGATGTCATTGTGTGTGAGGATGATGGTTACATGAGACTAAATGCTTAGTGTCTCTTCAAAGGCACACGTTCTCACAGTGGAAAGCCCTCCAGGACTCAGGTTAACCCCAAGGAGGACAGCAGCAGGGAGTGTTTGCCTGGGCATGACGAAGAAAACACTTAATTGGCAGATGATGGTAAGGTGGTGATGATGATGATGATGATGATATTTCCATCATCCAGCAGACTGGTGGCTGAAATAGAAACTGAATTCATGTAGAGAGACAATAAAAAAGTTACATTCTTGTTCCCCTAAGTGTTTGGCATGAGAATCATACCTGATACATCTATTCCCCAATTTAATCATCACAAAGTTCCTGTAAAATAGGATTATGATGACTACTTTTTAGAAGAAAATGTAAAGGATGAAAAACATTACTGCTCAAGTGTGTTTGCCCATTAAGTGATGGGACTGAAATTTAACCCACACTTTCTGATTTCATATCATCCATTTAAAGATAGTTGTGTTCCTATTATGTACCAGGAACCCTTAGCAAAGAAGACAGATATGATTGCTTTCTTCATAGAATTTCCAGGCCAGGTAGAGGACAGAGCAATTTTAAATGTGAGATCAAGAGTTGAATACTCTGCCCACTGAGACAGTCAGGAGCCCCAATCTTTGGAAAATTAAAAAAAAAAAATTTTAATGTTTTATTTATCTCTGACAGAGAGAGAGAGAGAGAGAGAGAGAGAGAGAGAGACAGTGAGCAGGGGAAGGGCAGAGAGAGAGGGAGATACAGAATCCAAAACAGGCTCCAGGCTCTGCGCTGGCAGTCAGCACAGAGCCCGACGTGGGGCTCGAACCCATGAATCGTGAGATCATGACCTGAGCCAAAGTCAGATGCTTAACTGACTGAGCCACCCAGGCATCCCCAATCTTTGGAAAAATTTTAAACACTTGGAAACTAAATAACACACTTTCAACCCCATGGATCAGAGAAAAATCAAAAGGGGAATTCATATTTTGAACTGAATGTAAATACAAATACAACATATCAAAGCTGTAGGATGTAACTTAGAGAGAAAGCAGTGACTAGAGAAAAACAGCACCAAATGGCTGTATCAGAAAAGAAGAAGCATCTTAATTAACAATGAAACTTCTACCCTACGAATCTAGAAATGGTAGAGCAAATTATAACCAAAGTAAGCAGAAGATAAGAAACAATGATGATCAGAGCAGAACTCAGTGAAATAGGATATAGAAAAAAAGTAGAGGAAAATTAAAATCCAAACATTGGTTCTTTAAGATCAATAAAATTGATAAACTCCTGGAAAGACTGATCTGCAAAAGAGAGAAGAAACAAATTACCAATATCAGGAATGAGAGAAGGCAACATCACTATAAATCCCTGTCATGAAAGAAAGAGGGGTTACTATGAACAATTTTATGCCAATACATTTTATAACTTAAATGAAATGGATAACTTCTTTAAAAGACACAAACTACTCAGAAAGAGCTAAATAATGATTATTCCTGCATCAAATAAGTAAAATGATTTTATAGTTAAAAATCTTCTCACAAAGAATACTCTAGGTCCAGATGGCTTTACTGGTGAATTCTACCAAAAATGTAAGGCATTTTACCAAAAAATTAGGAAATAAGGGGCACCTGTGTGACTCATTTGGTTAAGCGTCTAACTCTTGATTTCAGCTCCGGTCATGATCTAACGATCGTGAGTTCAAGCCCTGCATCAGGCTCCAAGCTGACCATGGAGCCTGCTTAAGATTCTCTCCTCTTTCCCTCTGCCCCTCCCCTGCTTGCACTTTCTCAATATGTTTTTAAAAATCAGGAAATAGGGGCGCCTGGGTGGCTTAGTCGGTTAAGCAACCGACTTTCGCTTAGGTCATGATCTCGCGGTTCGTGGGTTCGAGCCCCGCATCGGGCTCTGTGTTGACTGCCAGCTCAGAGCCTGGAGCCTGTTTCGGAATCTGTCACTCCCTCTCTCCCTGACCCTCCCCTGCTCACTCTGTCTCTCTCTCTCTCCTAGAAATAAATAAAACATTAAAAAAATTAAAAATCAGGAAATAATAACATTTTTATATAAGCTTTTCCAGAAAATATGAGAGAAGGCAACACTTTCCAACTTCTACTATAAGACCAGCATTACCCTGATGCCAAAACAAGGCAAAGCTCTTATAAGAAGAGAAAGCTACAGACCAATATCCTTCATGAACATGGTAGCAAAAATCCTTAACAAAATTTTAACAACTCAAATCTTTCCATACATAAAATGAATATGTATAAAAAGTACTTCATGACCAAGAAAGGTTTTCCCCAAATGCCAGTCTGTTTCAACATTAGAAAATTAATCACTATAAATCACCCATCAAGAATACTGAAAAAGAAAAAAACCCTATGATCCTCTCACTAAATGAAGAAATAGCATGAAAAAAAGAAAGAAAGGTAAGGTTTACACAAGATAAAAAATTCCAGACAGGCCAAGAATGGCAGGAACTTCCTGACAAAGAACATCTATGGAAAATCTAAACTAACAGCATACTTTAAATAGTGAAAAATTAAATGCTTTCCCCTTAACCTCAAGAACAAGGCCAGCAATACTTTTACCACTTCTTTTTTTTTTTTTTTTAATTTATTTCTAGGAGAGAGAGAGAGACAGCGTGAACAGGGGAGGGTCAGAGAGAGAGGGAGTCACAGACTGAAACAGGCTCCAGGCTCTGAGCTGGCAGTCAGCACAGAGCCCGACGCGGGGCTCGAACCCACAAACCGCGAGATCATGACCTAAGCGAAAGCCGGACGCTTAACAGACTAAGCCACCCAGGCGCCCCTACTTTTACCACTTCTATTCAATATTTTACTTGTGGTCTCATCAATGCAATCAGGCAGGAAGATGAAATTAAAGGCCTACAGATTAGAAAGGGAAAAGTTAAACTTTTTTCGGGGGTGGGGTGTGGTGGAGGGGAAGGGTAGAGGGGGGAAGAGAGAGAGAGAGGGAGAGAATCCCAATCAGGCCCTCACTCAGTGGTACTCAATCCCACAACCCTGGGATCATGACCTGAGCCAAAATCAAGAGTTGGGTGCTCAGCCAAATGAGCCACCCAGGTGCCCCATAGTTAAATATTTTTTATTTGCTTATGATATGATCATTGACAAAAAATCCCAAGGCATCTACTGAAAAGCTTCTATAAGTGGGTTTAGCAATGTTGCAAAGACCAAAATAAAATAATTGTATATCTGTATGTTAACAATTGTATTTCTATATATCAAAAAGCTGAAATAACCATTACATAAGTATCAAAAAATTAAATATTTGGGGAAAATTTTAGCAAAATATGTGTAAGACCTATATACTGAAAACTATAAACCACTGTGGACAGAAATTAAAGAAGATCTAAATAAATAAATATACTGTGTTCACAGATTGGAAAACTCAATATTATTAAGATATCATTTCTCTTCAAATTACTTTATAGCTTCAGTGCAATCTCAGTAAAAATCCCTGAACTTTTTTTCATAAAAGTTGAATAGCAGATTCTAAAATGTATGTGGGAATACGAAAGATCTCAAATAGCCGAAAGGATTTTGATAAAAGAACAAAGTTGAGACATGGACACTACATAACTTAAAAGCTTACTGTAAAAGTACAGTAAGTAAGAGAATGAGTATGGCTTAAAAATAGATATATAGATAAACGGAAGAGAATAGACTCACATATGCGTGGTCGATTGATTTTTTTTACAAAGATACAAAGGCAATTCAATGGAGAAAGGATACTCTTTTAGTGGATATTCATACACAGAAAACAAACCCTTATCATTACTTTGCATCGTATATAATACATTGATTTTAAATTGATCATAAAAAATATAAAAGCTACTGTAATAACCTATTAGAAGGAAAGCTTTGTGATCTTTAGTTAGGCATAGAAAAAGCACAAACCATTTAAAAAGTTCATAAATTGGGCTTTCTCAAAACTAAAATTCCCATTCTTCCAATGAAACCGTTACGAACATGAAAAGACAAGTCACAGACTGGGAGAAAATGTTTGCAAACTGTCTAGCTGATGATAGAGGACTTGTATCCAGAACATTCCAATAAAAAATGGGTGAACAATGCGTATAGACTCTTCACCAGGGGAGATACACAGATGGCAAGTAAACACAGGAAAAGGTGCTCAACATTAGTCGCTAGGGAAATACAGATGAAAATCTCATGAGATACTAATGCATACTCACATGAGTGGTTCAAATTTAAGTCTGACAATATGAAGTGCCCATGAGCATGTGGGGCAGCCAAAACCCTCATCTACTTCTGGTGAAAATGTGAAATGGAAAAACCACTTTGGAAAACAGTTTGGCAGTTTCTCATAAGTTACATACAAATATATTGTACAATCCACACTTACATATTTGCTAAAAGAAACAAAAGTATGTGTCTACACAAAGATTTTTATGCAAATGTTCAAAGAAACTTTACATATAATTGCCAGTAACTGAAAACGACACAAACTGACACCATCAGGTGAATAAATTATGATGCACACATCTGATAGAATATTACTCAGCAATAAAGAAGGAGCCCCAGATACATGCAACGACAGATGAATCCCAAAAGCGTTGTGTTCAGTGAAATAATAAATCAGACACAAAAAGCTATAGATTCTATGTTTCATTCACATGACATTCTAGAAAGGCAAAAATATGATAGGAACAGAGAACAGGTAGCTCAGGGACCGGGGTTGGAGGAAGAGAATTGAACGAGTAGGGAACTTCTGGAGGGATGGAAATGTTCTATATGTTGATTATGATGGTGGTTTCAAGACCCCGCATGGGGCTCTGCACTGGCAGCGAGGATCCTGCTTGGGATTCCCTCTCTCCCTCTCTCTGCCTCTCCCCTCCTCATGCACATGCACCAATGCTTTCTCTCTCCCTCACTCAAAATAAATAAACATTAAAAAAAAAACAACTCACTGAGAGGCGCCTGGCTGGTTCAGTCGGTTAGATGTCCGACTTTTGATTTCTGCTCAAGTCATGATCTCATGGTTTGTGAAATCAAGCCCAGCATGGGGCTCTGAACTTATAGTGTGGGAACTGCTTGGGATTCTCTTTCAATCCCCCCTCCTTCACTCACGCACTCTCTCTCTCTCTCTCAGAATAAATAAATTTTTTGAAAACCTCATGGAGCTGACCACTTCAAAGTGATGAATTTATTTTATATAAGTCCTATCTGTGTTGGTTTCCTACTGCAGTAAAAAGCACCACAAACTTAGCAGCTTAGAACACCCATTGGGCTCACAGTTCTGCAAGTTGCATGTACTGTGACTGGGTTCTTGGTTCAGCACATCCCGAGGCTGAAAACATGAGATCATCCAGGCTGAGTTCTTATCTGGACACTTTGAAGAAGAATCCACTTCCAAGTTCATTCTTGTTAGTGACAGAATTTCATTCCTTGTAACTATAGGCATGAGGTCCCTATTTCCTTGCTGGCTGTCAGCTGGGTCAGCTCTTGGTCCCTAGAGGTCACCCATACTCCTGGCCACATGGCCCTCCACCTGTTCAAGCCAGCAATGTTGAATCTCTGACTTCCTACTCTGTGACCAGCCAGAGAAAACACCCTGCTTTAAAGGGTTCATATAAAAAGGTCAGACCAACATGGATAATCTCACGTTTTTAAGACCAACTGTGTCATATAACATAACCTGGTTATGAGAGCAAGAGCCATATTATATACACAATCCTGGGGATTATGTAGAGCAAATACACAGGGTGGGGGCAAGAATTCCTGGATGCCACTATAGAATTCTGCCTGACACCATACTTGAATAAATCTTTCTTTAAAAATTAAATTTCATGTAATTATACATTTAACATGTTGCCTTTTTGAAAAGGATAAAATTATTTAAACTTGGGACTGTCCCAGGAAATCTGGAATATATCGCTGCCATATGATCTAGTTATTTTCCTGGTACATATGTTAGGATCAGATAGAGGGGGACCGAGTGAACATATTTTGAGTGTCTACCGTGTGCCAGACACATGCTAGACATTTTACATAAATAAAGCATCAAAGGGCCTTTGATTCAAAGGAAATGATAGGAGTGGGAGTAGAGGGGAAGGGAAGGCAGGCACAATTTCCAACGCAGGGAGTTGAGAGTGGAAATGTCAGAGAATGAAGCTGGGTCATTCTGGGATTCTGTTTCTAACAAGACAAAGGGAACATAAATGAAGAGGCAACAGAGACAAAGCTGTGAGTAGCCCCCATCAAGGTGTCTTGGGGAAGGAGTGGTAGAGTTTCTCAATGGGATGTCTTGAATGGGCTGAGGGAACCAGGGGTCAGGGCAAGCCAGAGAAGCTTTCCCTGTCTACCACCATGATCTACACCAATGTTTTCAGTTTTGAAGTCCACTTTCAGGGGGAAAGGTTGAGAAGCGCTAGTCTGGATGTTAAGACAGGACTCCTTCAGAAGGGAGAAAGAACGCCAAGGAGCTAGGCAGAACAGAATCATGCCTGGGAAAGAAGGGTTCTGGGGTGGGATTTGTCCTTCAATCCCTCAGAAGTGCTTGGCACAACTTTTCTAAGCAATAAAGCTGCAGAAAGATCTGGGATTTAGATGTTGGAGGACCAAGGGCCATTGACACACAGACCAGAGAGGAAGGAACAGGACAGGGACTATGAGACATCTTAGAGAGCTTCCTCCATTAGGCACCATCCCAACTAAGATCTCTCAGTTCAATAGAGGTGTGTATCTCCTCACTTGACTCCTAATGAATAAATTGATGTGTTTGTTTTTGCATTTTGTAAATCCCTTGAGTCAAATGATAGCTAATAGGTAGATTTTTCTTTCTGGATCTTCAGCTATAGGCTGTCTTTGTTATTCATCTCTTCCTTCTTATTGATATTAGAAAAAAGGACATTAGAAAAAACTGCTGAAAATAAAAGAAAAATATTTGTTTCATATTTCACTGAAATGTTCTTATATATATGTTTTATTGTTAAAGAAAATACTCAGTTTTGACCCTGAAAATGGTAGTCCATTTTTGTCTTGTTTAATAAATACATGTTCCCTTTTGTAGTACAATATAGGGAATTTAATTTTACTAGATTTTTGAGAAGTTTAAGAATTACTTTAGGCATAGCCTAATGTATAACTTTTCTTTCAGGATGCCATGATAATGGAACCTGTAGATGGTTGACCAACTTTATCTTTATAAAGACATTACAAGCTTCAAAAAAAAAAGGGGACTCCAGAATGAGGAGCAGGTTAAATGGTCAGTTGCCTGCTGCTCCTGCTGCCTGGCCCAACTGTCCCCATGGCCCCTAAAAGTGTCACCACTAACACCTTAGCCTACACAGTGAGCCTTGTCCATCCCGAGCTAAGCTAACCAAGGTGAGGTGCTATGATGGAAAGGGTGAAGATTCTGAAATGAGATGCACTGGAGAATGAGATGCATGGGAGACACCATCCCAGAGAGCCACCGATGACTTGTATCGCATCCCCCTACCAACTTCTCAAAGCTGCCTTGTTCCTGGTTTTGAGGTGATGGGGGTCCGGAGCTGATGGCCAAGAAGGAATTCTTTTTTTTTCCAATTAAAAAAAATTTTTTTAACATTTATTTATTTTTGAGAGACAGAGCATGATTGGGGGAGGGGCAGAGAGAAAGGGAGACACAGAATCCGAAGCAGGCTCCAGGCTCTGAGCTGTCAGCACAGAGCCCGACACGGGGCTCGAACTCACAAACTGCGAGATCATGACCTGAGCCGAAGTCGGACACTTAGCCAACTGAGCCACCCAGGTGCCCCCCAAGAAGGAATTCTTGAAGCTGTTTTGGTGCAAAAAGTGTCACAGGGACCAGACCTGTGGGCAGGAAGAGCTGCCCTGGGACCATGAAGAGAGACTGGTTATATACTATGGAGTTGGGGGAGGTAAAGTCAAGAGGAAGTTTCCAAAGGGATTTTCAATTGCTAGAGAAGACTCACAGGATCCTGGAGGCCTAGCCGTTGTCAAGCTGAGGTTGTTTTTCCCTCTAGCAAAGCATTAACATTATGACAGTAGGGAGTTCCCGGAGAAATGTTTTACTCTGTCTGCCTCAAGTATTTGTCAATGGGCTGTAGGTTATATGGAAATCAAACTCTATCTGCCATTTCCTTCTGCCTTTGTTTCCCATGTCAGTTACTGACTTGCTAAGACATATTCCTATCCCCAGTCTTTTCCATATTAGAGAGTCACACCATCCACCACCCAAGTGCTTAAGCAAAAAACCCAGCACTCACCCTGAACTCCTTACCTTCCTCTACCTTCCAATTCACCACCAAGTCCTGTTGGCTCTACTTGTGAAGCTGGCCTCATCAGCCCTCTCTCCCCTAATTCCATTCTGACCTCTCTGTTCCAGGCTACTGTTGTCTTCCTCTGGACTACTCCCACACTGCCCTAACTCCTCTATCTCCCTTCGCTCTCACCTCCTTTTTTCCATTCTCTATTGGGCAATTGCCGAGTGTGATTAAAACACACACATGCTCACACGCTCACACCTTGTGTCACTCTGATCACTGCTTAAAATCCTTCTGTTGCTTCTTCTGCTCTTCCAATATATGTCAACTTCCCTTTAGGGCCAGCGCTGTCAGACTTCACCTCCTGTCCCCCACCCTTTGCTTAGCGCTGTCTTGTGTTCTGGGACGCCTGCAAGGAAGCCTTTTCTTACCTCCCTCCGAGCCCCCCAGGCTCCCACACACCCGCCTTCTCCAACCATCCACAGACCCTCCTCCAAACTGCTGTTTACCCCATTTGGGTTCTTTTTTTTTTTTTCTTTAAAGATTGTTTTACAATCTGCAATTATTTTACTCTCTGTTTATTTACTCTTGTGTGGTTTGCTCCATGACCAGAGAGTACGGTTTGGAGGACAGATCGCGCCGCTCTTACTCAGTTCTATTCACAGAGCCTGACAGATGGTGCGGATCCTAAACAATATTTGTTAAGGAATGAACACATGAATTAGGGAAGGGAAGTGAGCTAGATGAAATGCTGGAACCTGAGGGCTTGCTCAGGGCATATGAGTAGCCTGCTTCTTGAATACAAGGATGGGGCGGGGCCCACTCTGGGAGGAAGCGGGGGAGCACTCTCCATCTTGGGAGGGTGCCAGGGCAAGTGCTAGGGCTGTGAGTGCCCAAACCTCCCTTGAGGCCAGAGAAGGGCGCTCTCCCATGTTCTCTCTGGAGCAAGAGCCAGGCAAGGGGTGCTGTAGAGATCAGTACAGAGGTTGGGTCAGCCAGGCAGCCTGCAGTCCCAGAGATTAGAACTCAGCCCCATGGTACCCATCAAGCGGTTTGGCCCCAAAGTCAGCCTCTGTCATTTGCTAGACATTCCAGTACATTCCACTCACCCTTCTTTCTGGCCTCCAGCAGCGGCAAACTCATAAAGGCCCCTTTCACCATACACACATGCATTGTATGTACCGGCTTCGGGCTATTTACACAGGGCTTGGAACTGGCTGTATTTCAAAGATGAAGGGATTCTGGTATTTATAGCTTTAGTGAGGGCTTTGGGCCCTTTGGATGGAAAACACTACGTAAACTTCAGCTAACTTCAGCTCTTAGAGCTCAGTCGTAGAGCCCAGTTGTCTCTATGTTCCTGCATATAAAGTGCAGCTCAATAGCATTTCTCACTGCAACCCTTGTAGATCAAGTTGTAACTTGCTCCCTGTGGTCAGCACACAGCTCCACCTTGTGTGTACTTGAACGGTCAGCACACAGCTCCTTCCCCCGATCATTCCTGTGGCTGGCGCACAGCTCCTTCCTCTGTGTTCCCCTATGGTCCTCACACAGATCCTTCCCAGGCTGTACTGTGAAGGCATTCTCAGGATTCATGCCTTGCGTTTCTCATTTCCAAGGAATGGACAAATTCTCATTAAGTGGAAGAGTGGGCAGCCCCTAAAGCCAAAAGTCGAATTTCTGCATTTGCCATCTCCTATTCCTTTTTCCCATTAGCATGTTTTGGAAAAATCTTATATCACCACTGTGAGCCCTGGGCACCTTTCTGCATGCTGGGTTCAGAAATGAGCTGCATGAAATTATTGTGATGAACGTGGGGGGAAATGGTCCTAAAAATGCTAGGTATCTTCACTAGCAGTGCTCTATGCACCAAGCTTGCCAAAAAAGAAGAAAAGGAAGAGAAAGAATTTAAGACATGAGCTGAGGCTACTGAAGGAGAGCCAAAAGAAAAGGATATTTGAAATGTCAATGGTCAAAGGTATTTAGCTAGGGGGAGGGGGTGTGCAAAACGGAGTAGATGAGTCATCGAGGGAAATGAAAACCTTCTTGTTGGCCAGAACATAAAGTCACAGGACAATTGTTGAAGGTTTTAAGCCTTCTGGAATATTTATAGAAAAGAGAAGAGATCAGTAATTTGGCCAAAAAACCACACAGGAAGCCTCTGTCTCAAGCTGGGGAACAAGTTGCTTTTGAGATGGGAAGTCCACCCCGGTGGCTGGGGGGCCATACGTGCTGCCATTAATTAAAAGCTCAGAATGTTTCAGGGTGTTACATTCCTTATTTTATCTAACCATTACAAACTGTGCTGGAAAATAGGCATCATCATCCCTATTTTATACATGTACAAACTAAGGCTCAGAAAGGATTGAATTTTTTTTTCTTGTAAAGAGACAGAGCTGGTATTTGCTAGTCCACACTTTTCCCTTCCCTACCCCACTATGGAGTATAAGAGGCAGGCTGGCATAGTGGAAACGTCATGGATTCTGGAATCGGACAGGCTTAGGTTTGAACCTCACTCCAACTACCTACTAGATGAGTGGTCACGGGGAAATTGTCTCACATCTTTGGAGTTCAGTTTCTTCGTCTGTAAAAATTGGGATCATTTCTCAACAAAGCACTGACAAATGAAATTCAACAACACATTGAAAGAATTATACACCATTACCAAATGGGATTTATTCCTGGAATGCAGGGATTGTCCAACATATAAAAATTCATCAATGTCAAACACATGTTAACAGAATAAAGGAGGAAAAAAATGCACATAATCATCTCAGTGGAGCCCCCCAAAAAGCAATTGACAAAATTGAACATCCTTTTATGATACAAGCGGTCAATACACTAGGAATATAATTAAACTACCTTAACTCAGTGTAATAAAAGTCATATATGAAAAACCCACAGATAACATCATACTCAGTAGTGAAAGACTGAAAGCTTTTCCTTCAAGATAAAGAACAATACAAAGATGTACACTTATACCACTTCTATTTAACAGTGCTGGGAGTCCTAGCCAGAGCAATTAGGCAAGAAAAATAATTAAAGACAGATAAACTGGAAAAGAAGTAAAATGATCTCTGTTTGCAGATGACATGATCTTATATATAGAAAGCCATAAAGATTACACACACTCATGGACATATACAAAACTGTTAAACTAATAAACGAATACAGAAAAGTTGTAGGATACAAAATCAACACACAAAAATCAATTGCATTTCTATGCACTAACAATGAATAACCCAAAAAGGAGTTTACCAAAACAATTTCACGTACAACAGTAACAAAAGGAATAAAATACTTAGGAATTAACTTGACCAAGGAGATGAAAGACTTGTACACTGAAAATTATGGAATAGAGCTGAAAGAGATTAAAGAAGACACAAATAAGTGAAAAGATATCCCATATTCATGGATTGGAAGACTTAATACTATTGTTAGGATGTCAGTACTACTCAAAGCCATCTAATATTCACTGCCACCCCTATTAGAAACGTAATGGCAGTTTTTGAAGAAATAGAAAAATTCACTTTAAAATCAATATGGAATCTCAAGGGACCATAAATAGACAAAATAATCTTGAAAGAGAAAAAAGCTGGAGGAGTCACATTTCCTGATTTCAAGACTCACTATAAAGCTATAGTAATCAAAACAGTGTGGTAGTGGTAGAAAGTCAGACATATGAGCAAGGCAATAGACTAAAGTATTCAGAAAGAAGTTCCTGCAGATATGGTCAAAGGATTTTCAACAAGGGTGTCAAGACCATTCAATGCGGAAAAAGCAATCATTTCACTAAATGACTTTGGGAAAACTGGATATCTACAAGCAAAGAGAATGAAGTTGGACCCTTACCTTATACCATATACAAGAATTAACTCAAAATGGATCAAAGACTTAAACTTAATGGCTAAAACTGTAAAACTCTTAGAAGAAAACAGAGGAAAAGCTTCATGATATTGAATTTGACAATGATTGTTTTTCTTTTTTGATCTGACATTAAAAGCACAAGAAACAAAATTTTAAAAATACGTAAATTGAACTGTATGAAACTTAACAACATCATCAAAGGATACAATCAATGGAGTGAAAAGGCAGCCAGTGGAATGGGAGATGATATTTGCAATCATATATCTGATAAGAAGTTAATACCCAGGATATATAGAGAATTCTTATAAATCAACAACAAAAACAATTTGATTTAAAAATGTGTGAAGTACTCAAACAAACATTTCTCCAAAGAAAATATACAAGCGATCAATAAACACAGGCAAAGATGCTCAATATTATTAGACAGTAGGGAAATGCAAATCAAAACCATGATGAGATACCACCACACTCCCATTAGGATGGCTATTTTCAAAAAGGTAGAAAGGAAATAAGTGTTGGCAAGGATGTGGAGAAATTGGAACCTTTGTTTCCTGTTGGTGAGAATATAAAATGTTATATTATAGCCACCATGGAAAACAGTGCAGTGGTACATCAAAAAATTAAATGGAAAATTAGACCCTCTAGAATGCACCTATGGATGAATGTATAAACAAAACATGATATATACATACAATGGAATATTATTCAGCCTTTTAAAAAATTTTTTAAATGTTTATTTTTGAGACAGAGAGAGACAGAGCACGAGCTGGGGAGGGGCAGAGAGAGAGACACAGAATCTGAAACAGGCTCCAGGCTCTGAGCTGTCAGCACAGAGCCCGATGCAGGGCTCAAACCCACAGACCACGAGATCATGACCTGAGCCAAAGTCGGACGTTTAACTGACTGCGCCACCCAGGCGCCCCTTATTCGGCCTTTAAGAGAAGAGAATTCTGACCCAGGCTACCACCTGGATGAATCTTAAGGACTTTAGGCTAAGAGAAATAAGTCAGTCACAAAAAGACAAATACTGTGTGATTCAGGCATCTAGAGAAGTCAAATTCACAGAGACAGAAAATAGAATGGCTGTTGAAGGGGAAGGGGGCAATGGAAGTTAGTGTTTAATGGATGCAGAGTTTCAGTTTTGGGAAACTGAAAAGCATTCTGGATGGGTGGTTGTGCAACAGTGTCAATGTACTAAATGCCATAGAGCTGTATGCTAAAAAATGGTGAAGATGCTTATGTGTTATTTTACCACAATTGAAGAATCAGGATAGTAACCTGTACCTTGCAGGATTGTTATAAATTCTGTGTGTTAACAAATTCTGTTATGAAGTCTTTGCTCACACCCTGGCACATGATAGGAGTTCAGTATATGAACTCCTTTTTAAAAAGGAAGTTTCTTTCCTTTTTAAAAAAATGTATATTTTGCATATTTTTTAAACTTTTGTATATATATTAGTTTTGGGTTTTTTAAATGTATATTTTTGAGAGAGAGAGAAAGAGTGTGAGCAGGGGAGGGGCAGAGAGAGAGAGAGAGAGAGAGAGAGAGACCAGAAACCGAAGCAAGCTCCAAGCTCTGAGTTGTCAGCACAGAGCCCGACTCGGGGCTTGAACCCATGAACCATGAGATCATGACCTGAGCCAAAGTCGGACGTTTAACCAATGGAGCCACCCAGGCTCCCCTATATATATTAGTTTAAAAAGAGAGGGATAGAGCATAAGTGAATAGGGGAGGAGATGAGGGGGGGAGAGAGAGAGAGAGAGAGAGAGAGAGAGAGAATCCTAAGCAGGCTCCATGCTCAGCGCAGAGCCCGACGTGGGACTAGATCCCACCACCCTGGGATCATGACCTGAGCTGAAGGCAAAAGTGAGCTCAACCGACAGAGCCACCCAGGCATCCCTCATTCCTTTCTTTTAACAGTGAGCTTAGACCTCACCTGGAATTCTCCACAGCATGATTTAAGAAAACTAACTGTTTTCTTTGTTATTTTTATTGGCAGTCTTCCCATGAGGCCCACGTCTGTGTTTCAAGGGAGTACTCCACATTCAAGGAGCACCAGAATGTGCAGACGACAGCCAGGCTGCTCAGACTCTGCTCACACTGCATGGGTGTTGAGTGGTACCCATCGGACCAGAAAATCTGCCACCGGAACGAGAGCCAAGCCGACAGCTGCTTAGTCCCGGGCTTCTCAGCCAAAGATGGGCGGGGATCCTAAAAATCCTCAGAGGGAACTGAGGTGAACACACCATAGGAGGCAGAGCTGCCTAAGTCAAGGTCCAGGGATTTGATTGCCTGCCTTGCTACTGGAGGGGCCTGTGATGTTGGACTACCTGAGGCTGATGTCCCCACCAGCATGCAAAGCCACTTTCTCTAAGGGCGAAGCTCCCAAGAGGGAGGCCACCAGAAATCATTTTCCTATGAGATGTTCTTGGGTGTGTTTTCTAGGAATACTACACACACATTGCTATACACAAGTGTGTTACACACAATTGATCACACTGCTCTTATTGATTTGGTGTATTAGCCTGGGCGGCTATAACAAAACACCACACAGACGGAGGGGTGAAATCAACAGAAATTAATTTCTCACCGTTCTAGAGTCTAGGAAGTCCAAGATGAAGGTTGGCTCCTCTGAGGCCTCCTCTCTCTGTTTGGAAGTGGCTGCTGTCTCACTGTGTGCTCACATGACCTCTTCTTTGTGCTCGTGTGGGGAGGGGGAGGGAGCAAGTCCTCTGGTGTGTCTTCTTTTTTTTTAAATTTTTTTAATGTTTTATGTATTTATGAGAGAGAGAAAGAGACAGCATGAGCAGGGGAGGGTCAGAGGGAGAGGGAAACATAGAATCCGAAGCAGGCTCCAGGCTCTGAGCTGGCTGTCAGCACAGAGTCCGACGCGGGGCTCAAACCCACGAACCATGAGATCATGACCTGAGCCTAAGTCAGACGCTCAACCCACTGAGCCACCCAGGCGCCCCTCTGGTGTGTCTTCTTTTAAGGATACAAATTCCATTGGATCAGGGCACTACCCTTCTGACCTCATTTAACCTTAACTCCTTCCTTAGAGGTTCCAATTCCAAATACAACCACACTGGGGGTTAGGGTCTCAACATACGAATTTGGGGGGCGGGGCACAAACATTGGGTCCATAACACTGGCAACCCCAGGAACACCTAGCAAAGCCACTGTTCCCGAGAGGTGAACATACTATCCTCACTGACAGTAGGAGGCCCATGCAGACCCACAGTCGCCCTTCTGGAAAATGATGTGTGTGAGGCTCTGGCTTTACACTTCTCCCTTTACACTTAGCAGAAGGTAATTAATGCTGATAGAAGTAGCAGAAAAAAGCCTGGAATTCAGAGTCTGGAGACCTAACCCACAATGTAATAACTCTGGACACACATACGTCTTCAGAACCTCATCTCAAGAAGGGGGAAAATTATATCTGCCCTGTAGGTATGTTGTTGGCGATGGGATGAGCTGTTGGCACATGGAAGGCTCCCTAAGTTTAACAACTTGTCCAAAACTTTCAGGCAATTATTATCGTGCTATGGTACACGCGACATAAAATTTACCATTTTAACCACTTGGAAGTGTAGAATTTAGTGGCATTAAATACATCCGTATTCCGTACTGCTGTGTAACCTTCACCGCTAGCTGTGACCAGAAGTTTTTCATCAGTCCCAACTGAAACTCGGTCCCCCTTCACCACTACACCCCTTCCCCTTCCTCCCAGACTCTCGAAGCAACCATCCTACATTGTTTCCATGCTCACCACTACTGTAGACACTTCATAAGTGGAATCGCTCAGCATTTGTCTTTTCATGATGGGCTTATATCACTTAGCCTGATGTCCTCAAGCTTCCTCCATGGCTGTAGCCTGTGTCAGAATTTCTTCCCTTTTTAGAGCTGAATAATATTCCATTGTAAGGACATGCCGTGTTTTGTTTATCTATTTACCTGTCAGTGGACACATGGGTCATTTCCACCTTTTGGCTATGTCGTGACCAAGGCTGCTATGAACATGCATGTATTAATATTTGTTTCAGTTCCTGCTTTTAATTCTTTGGGGCATATATCTAGGAGTGGTATTGCTGGATCGTATGATAATTCTATGTTTAAATTGTAAATAACTGCTATACTGCTTTCCACAGAGGCTGCCCTATTTTTATACTTTCACCAGCTATTTGCAAGGGTTCAAATTTCCTCTACATCCTTACCAACACCTGCTATTTTCTTCCTCTCTCCCTCCCTCCCTCCCTCCTTCCCTTCCTCCTTCCTTCCTTCCTCTTCCTCCCTCCCTCTCTCTCTCTCTCTCTTTCTTTCTTTCCTTTTTTTTTTCTTTCTTTCTTTCTGTCGATACTAGCCATCCTAATGGGTGTGAGGTAGTATCTCATGGTTCTGTTTGCATTTCCCTAATTAATGTCTAACAAGGTGGGGCAGTTTTTCCCGTGTTTACTGACCACTTGTACATCTTCTCTGGAGAAATGTCTATTCAAGTCCATTTTTGTACTGGGTTGTTTCGGTGGTTGTTGGTTTTGGGCATTTTTAAATTCAGTAAATGCTTAGGTAGTATTTACCATGCAAGCACTCAGTACAGTGAGAAATACAAAGATGAATAAAGACAATGGCTTCCTGCAACTTAACGCTTAATGCTGTACTGATACAATAACCATGTGGGGGAACGTGTGTGAACAACTTACTCAGGACAGAGAGCGTGGAGTAAATATGGCACTCCCACCACATGGGGGTAGGAAAGACTCACGAACCACGAGATCACCACCTGACCTGAAGTCAGAAGCTTAACTGACTGAGCCACCCAGGTGTCCCCACCCCTCACCCCCAAATTTTGTAAAGACTTACTCTCACAAACAAGAGAGTTTTCAACTGCATAATACCGCATACAGCTCCACACTTGTGGAGCGAGAGGCTTGGACCGGAAACAACTTGGATTCAAACTTTAACACTTGTAAACAACGTCTGCGTCATGGCGCAAACCGGTAAAACTATAACTAAGGTTACGGCACCTTTCCATCTCTTTGTTCTTATGGCCTCAGATGGTTTATGATTTCTTTTTTTTTTTCTAAGGAAGAGGCAGTCTCTGTGAAGAGATTTCTTGTTTTGTTCCATTTTGAGGTCCTGAAGAAGGAAACCAACTCTCATTTCGGATTTCTCATGGATGTATTTACTTTTTTGTCAGTCATAAACACCATGGGACAGGTGTTTATCAGGCCCGGTATTTACCAGCCAGCCTTGGATAGGATGTTGTTAAATGTTATACATTCTTTGAGTAGCCAGCTTTTTTTTTTTAATAGGCATGTCTTCATTGTATGCCAATTTCACAATAATATGTATCGGTTATTCTTCATTTACCAGTGACGCTGGGAAGGATAGCCTTTTTCCCCTATGGAGAAAAAAAAATTGACGTCATCACCTCCATCCCCTACCAGTGAGTTAGTGGCAAGAGCCATCTACTCTGGGGGCCATTTATATTTTACTTGTAACACAATTACGTGTCCCGGCCTTGACCAGCGTTTTATTGAAAACAGAACAGAACAAAGCCCTTTTATCTAACAGGGTATTTCAAGTATCTAGAATATATTCATTAAATTTTAAGGGGCAGATTTGCCTAGCAGCATTAATGGGCGAACCATTAATACAGAGCTAAATCTGTAGGCATGCATTAATTTTTAAAAATGTTTTAATTTTGAGAGAGCATGAGCAGGGGAGGGGCAAAGAGAGAGGGAGACAGAGGATTCAAAGTGGGCTCTGCGCTGACAGCAGACAGCCTGATATTAAGTCTCGAACTCTTGAAAGGGGAGATCATGACCTGAGCCAGAGTCAGCCACTCAACCAACTGAGCCACCCAGGCGCCCCATTGACAGTTTTTATAAAACTCCGTGGGAGAAGCTTGCTGGAAAACTTTATGCTGTAGGCATTATAGGAAGTCCCAAAGAGGTGTTTTCTTTTGTTTGCTATTTGCTTTTCACTTTTCTTTTTCTTTTTTTTAGTTGTGGTATCTTGATATTAATTTTATGTTTTCTTTTTGAATACCTTCCCGGACCAGTTCCTTAAAAGAGGTTCATCTGGGAGGAGAGCCAGAGTAATTTTTCTTATCCTACAGAATTAGGCAGGTGAGCGATTTCTTTAACGATTTACTTTTTCCTCAACGACTGACGTTGGTGGCTGAGGTCTGCTCACAATGCTATCTTTCTCCTCCATTCTGTCGCACTGACAGAAAGCTCTCTAAAAATGTGATTTGTCTATATGATTCCTCGTTCAGCTTCCATTTCCTCTGCTTTGCTTTGGAATCAGACGGAATGAAACTCCTGGCTCTACCCATTGTTACACTTCTTAAAAGGCTGCATATTTTTTTATTGAGGTATAGTTGACATACACTCTTATATTAATTCTAGGTGCACAACACAGTGAACCACCATTTATATACATTACAAAGTGATCACCATGAAAAGTTTTGGGCATGCTCTGCACTTTTTTTTCTTTTTTTTTTTTTTGCAATCCTGGTTGGCCTTCATTATTAGACAGTCCTTTCTGCTATTGTTTGATTTGAAGCTTTCTAATGTTTCCCAGTTTTGTCAAGGACGCCATTGGCATGTCTGCTTCTCGTTCTTTTTGTTCTTTTCGGTTGGTTTCTCAGAGGAACTGAAAGAAACACTGAACTGACTTTACCACGTACAACTAGAGGCAATCCCTGAGAGTTTTTTGAACTTTCTACTTTGAGATAATTGTAGACTCACACAAAGTTGTAAGAGGCAATGCAGAGATCCCAGTGAACGCTTTACTGTCTCCGAAGATAAGATCTTGCAAAACTGTAACACAATATGTAACGAAGACACTAACATTAAAACAGATACAGAACAGTCAAAAACAGTCAAGATACAGAACAGTTCCATCACCACAGGGATCCCTCCTGTTTCCCTTTGATGAACACACCCACTTCCTTCCCACTGCCACCCACTCCTTAACCCAGGCAGCCACTAATCTGTTCTCCATTTCTATGATTTCAAGAATGTCATACTCTCTGGCCATACCACCCAGATCGCTCCGATCTTGATCTCTTGATCTCATCTGATCTCAGAAGCTTTGCAGGGTCAGGCCTGGTTAGCATTTGGATGAGATACTGCCCAGAAATTCCAGGTGTTGTAGGTTTAAAAAAAAAAGTTATATAAATTGCACTGTATATACCTTTTTGCATTGGCTTTGGTTACTCAGCATAATTCCCTGGAGATTCATCTAGGTGGTTGCCTTTATCAACAGTTTATTCCTTTTTATTGTTGAGTAGTATTATATAATAATATGTGTGGATGTTAATAATATGTTAATAAGTATGGATGAACCAATTTGTTAATGATATACCTATTGAGAACATCTGGGTTGTTTCCAGTTTGGGGCTCTAATGAATGAAATTTCTATAAACATTCATATACAGGTTTTGGCATGAGCCAAAGTTTTCATATTTGAGGGATAAAGACCCAGGAGTAAAACTGGTGGATAGTAGGGCAGATGTATATTTGATTTTTAAAGAAACTGCCAAAATGTTTTCCAAAATGCCTATATCATTTTACATTCCCATCAGTGATTTATGATTTCTCTCTCTCTTTTGTGTTATGATAGCATAAGACAAAGGGTCTTGTGGGTGTTACTATTTTTTATTTTAGCCATTCTGACAGGTATGTTGTGATATCGCATTGTGGCTTTAGTTTGCACTTCCCTAGTAGCTAATGATGCCAAATATATTTTCATGTGCTTATTTGCCATCTGTATTTCCTCTTTGGTGAAATGTCCCTTTGGGTTTTTTGCTCATTTTCTAATTGTTTGGATTTCATTGTTGAATTTTGAGATCCTGAAAGAGGAATACTCTTTCAGATATATGGTTTGCAAACATTTCCTCATAGTTTGTGCATTGTCTTTTCATCTTAACATGGTCTTCTGCAGAGCAAAAATTTTTATTTTGATGAAGTTCATTTTATGAATTTTTAATTTTGTGGATCATGCCTTGTGTCAAATCTGAGAACTTCTTGCCTAGCTCTGTATCCTGATGATTTTCTTCTATTTTTTTTTTTTAATGAAAGTGTTATAAGATTTACATTTTACATTTGAATCTGTGATCCATTTTGAGTTAAGTTTTGTATAAGATGTGAAACTTGTATTTGTATTGTTTTTGCTTATGAATGTCNTTTCTAGGCGAGAGAGAGAGACAGCGTGAGCAGGGAAGGGTCAGAGAGAGAGGGAGACACAGACTCTGAAACAGGCTCCAGGCCCTGAGCTGGCAGTCAGCACAGAGCCCGACGCGGGGCTCAAACCCACAAACCGTGAGATCATGACCTAAGCGAAAGTCGGACGCTTAACCGACTAAGCCACCCAGGCGCCCCAAAAAAGAATTTTAAAAAATCAGTTGGGTATGTTGTATGGGTCTACTTGTGGGTTTTCTGTTCTTTTTTTTTTTATTGATTTATACGCCTATCCCTTTGCTCATTCCACAGGGCTGTAATTACTGTAGATGAATAATAAGGTTTAAAAATGGATTGACTTATTCCTCCCATTTTATTCTTCTTTTTCAAAATGAACTTGCTTGTTGTAGTTCTTTTGCCTCTAAACTTTATGGTTTAGAATAATCTTGTTCGTATTAAAATAAATCTTGCTATGATTTTGTTAGAAATTGCATTACACCTGTATATCAATTTGGGGAGAACTGATGTTTTTTACTATGTTGTGTCTTCCAGTCCACAAACATGATATGTTTTGCCATTTACTTAAATATTCTTTTATTTCTTCCATCAGTGTTTGGTGGCTTTCAGCATACAAGTGCTATCCATATTTTGTTAGATTTTTATACTAAGTATTTCATTTTATTTTTAGTGATTGGAAATCGTATTACATTTTTAATCCTGGTGTCCACATTGTTACTCTATAGAAATACACTACATTTTTTTTTTTGTTTGTTTATCTTCCATTCTGTGACCTTGAATTCAATGATTAATTATAGGAAATTTTTGGAGATTCCAAAAGTTTTTTTTAATGTAGGCAATTGCGTCATCTGTAAACAGGGATAATTTTATTTCTTCCTTCCCAAACTACCTACCTTTTATACACTTTCGTGCCTTATTGTGCTGGCTAGAACTTCCAGCAGTTATCTTTGCGTTGTTCCTGATCTTATTGTAAAATCTTCAGTCTTTCACCATTAGATATAACGTTAGGTATAGGATTTTTGTAGATGTTTTTTATTAAGCTGAGTAAGTATAGAAAGTACAGAAAACTTATTCCCTTTATATCCCCCTTTCTGCCCCATTTATAATATATATTCTTGAGTATTTACTCTGCATACATTTGGAACCACATCAAATGCTATTATAAATTTTGCTTCAACAATCAATCATAATATAGAAAAGTCAAGATGGATGTCTGGGTGGCTCAGTTTTTTTGAGCATCCAACTCCTGGTTTCAGCTCAGGTCGTAATCCCAGAGTTGTGGGATCAAGTCCTGCTTTGCGCTCCATGCTGAGCATGGAGCCTGCTTAGGATTCGCTATCCCTCTCTGCTCCTCTTCCCTACTCCCACACACACTCTCTCACTCTCTCTCAAATATATATATATTCTCTCTAATATATGTATATTTATCAATATATTTAAATATATCTTTAT
>NW_027551578.1:2214164-2247303 GCF_008692635.1 Crocuta crocuta | reverse complement strand
TAGATATATATCTAAATATATATTTTATGTATTATAAATTTTCAAATTTATTATATTTATATTTTAGATATGTATCTATTATTTAAATTAAATTTAAAAAATAATACAACTCAAGGGAAGAAGGAAAGTATATTTGCCCATATTTTTGTTTACCAAGTTCTCCCTTCCTGATGTCCTAAGATTCCTTCTTTCAGCATTTCCTTTCTGTTTAGAGAAATTCCTTTAGGGTTGATCTACTGGTGACAAATTCCCTTTGTTTTCCTTCATCTGAGAATGTCTGATTTATTCTTCATTCTTGAAATATATTTTTACTCCTATAGGAGNTCTGAGAATGTCTGATTTATTCTTCATTCTTGAAATATATTTCCACTGCCTATAGGATTCTAGGTTGACAGGTCTTTTATTTTAGCACTTTAAAATGTTGTATTACCTCCTTCACTCCATGGTTTCTGATGAGAAATCCTCTACATTTGAGTGATTTTTCTCCGAAAGGTCATTTGTCTCATCCTGCTTTCAAGATTTTTCTCTGTCTTTAGTTTTCAGACAAAAACTATTATGTGTCTTGGTGTGGATTACTTTGGATTATCCTATTTGGTATTAGTTCAGCTCCTTGAATCTGCAGGTTTATGTCTTTCACAAAACTTGGGATCTTTTCAGCCATTATTTTTTCTAGAATTTTTTCATCCCTGGCTTTTTTCTTTCCCCCTGAGATTCTGATGACACATACATTANATGTATTATAAATTTTCAAATTTATTATATTTATATTTTAGATATGTATCTATTATTTAAATTAAATTTAAAAAATAATACAACTCAAGGGAAGAAGGAAAGTATATTTGCCCATATTTTTGTTTACCAAGTTCTCCCTTCCTGATGTCCTAAGATTCCTTCTTTCAGCATTTCCTTTCTGTTTAGAGAAATTCCTTTAGGGTTGATCTACTGGTGACAAATTCCCTTTGTTTTCCTTCATCTGAGAATGTCTGATTTATTCTTCATTCTTGAAATATATTTTTATTGCATATAGAATTCTAGGTTGACAGGTCTTTTATTTTAGCACTTTAAAATGTTGTATTACCTCCTTCACTCCATGGTTTCTGATGAGAAATCCTCTACATTTGAGTGATTTTTCTCCGAAAGGTCATTTGTCTCATCCTGCTTTCAAGATTTTTCTCTGTCTTTAGTTTTCAGACAAAAACTATTATGTGTCTTGGTGTGGATTACTTTGGGTTATCCTATTTGGTATTAGTTCAGCTCCTTAAATCTGCAGGTTTATGTCTTTCACAAAACTTGGGATCTTTTCAGCCATTATTTTTTCTAGAATTTTTTCATCCCTGGCTTTTTTCTTTCCCCCTGAGATTCTGATGACACATACATTACATCTTTTGTTATATACCCACAGATCCTTTAGGTTCTGCCTTTTATTTTATTTTTTTGCAAGTTTTTAGATTGGATAATTTCTCTTGTTCTTTCTTACAGTTTACTAATTCTTCTGGCTCCTTTAGTCTCCTGGTGAGCCCATCCACTGAGGCTTTTTATTTCAGTTATTGTATTTTTCATTTCTTAAATTTCCATTTGGTTTTTCTTTGTATCTTGTGTTCTTTACTAAGACTTGATTTTTTTTCATTTGTTTCAAGCTTGTTTGTAATTGATTGTTGAAGCATTTTTATGAAGCATTCTATGACCGTTTTTAAAAAATCTCTGCCAGATAATTCTATTATCTCTGTCTGTTGGTGCTGTCATTTATTAATAATCTTTTTTAAATTCAGTGTGAGATATTCTGGGCACTAGGTATGCTGAGTGATTTCCTATTGAAAATTAGACATTTTAATATTATATTAGGAGACTCCAAATCTTACTTATATCTTTTGATTTAGCTTCTGACACCACTCCTGAAGGGAAAGGGGGAGAATTCCAGGCAGAGGTAAGTAATCCAGTTTTCCAGAGTTAGCTTCTGTTGAAACCTAAAGGCTTCTGCTGGGGATGGTGGGAATCCAAGTTCCCTAGTAGGCCTCCATAGCTACTTCTCTGGGTAGAAGGGTTTTGAGTGTCTTGGTACAGTTTCCCATGTGGTCTCCAATGTCACTAAGGGAGATGGAGGCTAAATTGAGGCCCTGCAGGGATGAAACTTTCTGCTCTCTACTCAGCTTTCTTTTATACAACTCCCCAGTGGGGGAATTAGGTTGCCTCAATACAGTCCCATTAAGACAGAAATCTAGCCTCCCCACTTGGCCTTTGGCCATAAGTAGAGTTGGAGTCATAGTTTTTTCTGAGGAGTTTGACTGGATTAGAGCTGTTATTATCTAAAAATTCTGTCTTGCTAAGCTGCCCCTTTCCTTGCCCTTGACCTAGNAGAGAGCAGACTTTTTTTTTTTTTTAATCTGTGCTCTTTGAACTTAAGAAGCAGCAACCTGGAAACACCAAAGTCTACAATATACAAACTTACCAGTATGTAATTCTTTAGTATATTAGTTTGCTAGGGTTAACATAAGAAGTATCACAGATTGGGTGGCATACACAACAGAAATTTGTTTTCTCACAGTTTTGGAGGCTAGAAGTCTAAGGCTGGTAGATAACTATTTTCTCCCTGTGCCTTCACATAGCAGTTCACATGTGCCCCTGGTGTCTTTTTATGTGTGCAAATTCACTCTTTTACTAAGGACACCAATCATATTGGATTACAGCCCTCCCTAATGACCTCATTTGACTTTAATTACCTCTTTAAAGATCCTGTCTACAAATATAGTCACATTTGGAGGAGGTGGGAGTTAAGACTTCAATATATTCATCTTATTTTATTTTTATATTTTATTTTTCTTTTCTTAATATTTGAATTTTAATTAACATATAATGAACTCGAATTCAGTGATTCATTACTTGCCTACAATGCCCAGTGCTCGTCACAACAAGTGCCCTCCTTAGTACCCATCACCCATCTAGCCCATCTCCCACCCACCTTCCTCCGTCAACCTATAGTTTGTTCTCTATCATTAAGGGTCTCTTGTAACTTGTTTCCCTCTCTTCTCTTCCCCCAATTCTTCGCATATGTTCATCTGTTTTGTTTCTCAAATTCCACATATGAGTGAAATCAAATGGTATTTACCTTTCTCTGATTGACATTTCACTTAGCATAATACATTCTAGCTCCATCCACGTCATTGCAAATGGCAAGATTTCATTCTTTTTGATGGCTGAGTAATATTCTATTGTATATATACACCACATCTTCTGTATCCATTCATCAGTTGATAAAAATTTGGGGTTTCTCCATAGTGAAGCTATGTTCATATGCCTTTTAAAGAGGAACACAATTTAGCTCATGACACTTTGGTCCCAAAGTCCCTGGTTTATCTGCCTCCTTTCCACCTTTCAGAGTCATTTATATTTGTTTTATATATCATGTCCAGGGTTTTCGCTATA
Organism: Crocuta crocuta; assembly: GCF_008692635.1. Lineage (NCBI taxonomy): Eukaryota > Metazoa > Chordata > Mammalia > Carnivora > Hyaenidae > Crocuta > Crocuta crocuta. The sequence continues at coordinate 2,243,883 of NW_027551578.1, read as the reverse complement.
CTTAGTGGGAAGAATAGTGACGGGTATGTGTACTCTATCTTTGCAAAAGCAGAAGTCTTTCTTTGAGTTGTCAGATTATTAAAACATATCTGATAGCCTCAGCAAGGTATGGACTAAGGCCAAAGAGCAGTGCTGTTTGAAATGGAGCTCTTCAAACTCTCAGGCAATTGAGCTCTTGAAAGGTGACTCTGCATAAGGGAAGAGTGATCAAAAAAATACAAACTTAGGTCCAAGAGTCGATGGAGCATTTTAGTAATAAATTTGTAAAGAACAAGGTACTAGGTGGCTTGAGAGATAAAACAGAGGGGTCTCAACTAGTTAGAGTATCAAGAAAGTCTTGGGTCTGAGCGCAATACTAGGACCTATCCAAGTTACTCATCCAAGGGCTGTGGGCTCACCTTGGGAATGGCTCTAGAGAGAATTTGAGGAATTATAATACTTTGGGGGGACGATCACTTTTTCTAAGGATAGGGAACCCAATACAGAGTATGATACAGGGCCCCTAGAGTGGCAGCCCTGTGCTCATGAAACTGAGATCAGCAGACACTGGAGGCCCAACTGGAGTGGCAGCTCTGATGGCTCTTGGGGTAGGTCCAAGCTTCCCTTGCCCCCAACAGGCAGCAGCAAACTCCCCTGAGCATGCCTAGAACTTCTCCCATATATCTGGGCAAGTTTATCCACTGGAAAAAGCTGCATTTTCTGCTAGTCATGTAAGTAGCTACAGAAGCATCAAGATTTATGACACTGATGTAAAAATGACCTGGCTTGTAGTTAGCTGGTACATTAAGGGAAGCACATTAGTCATTATTACAGCCCTTGCCTGAGTCTCTGGGCTATGGCCAGGAGGGGAAATGTGGATTTGAAAAATGCAAACATCATTTCTTATGCAGGAAGTACTCCAACACCTCCTGTTTCCCCACAGCGCTTCAGCCTGTCTGGTTGCTACTTTGTCCTAATATTTGAACCAGAATGGTGAAACATGCTATAGTGCATGAAAGGGAAACTCATCTGGAGCTGAAAGATATCCGCTGGGGTCAGCACAACATATCCTGATTCTCACCTTCATTTTCCAGGAGCAAAAAGAGAGCTGGACCTTCACATGCTCTGCAGACATGCCCATCACTGACCCTGGTATGTGCACACATCTTCCTTTCATGAGCATCAGCTCTGCAGTCTCAGATTCGAACTTAGCACTTGATGGAGATAAAGGGTAAACTTTCCCCTTCCTTTGCTGCTTCAGAAAGGCCCTCCTCAGGGACCCAAGGACGCTAACAAGATGAAAGGAAGTAACACTGTTACCTGTTATCTTGGGCAGATTCCCTAGGAAGAGGAAAGTGGCATCCTTTTGGTGGCAGTAGACAAGAACTATATGTAGTCTTACAATGACATCTTTGATTGTATTTAAAACTCCAGGAGCACCTGGGTGGCTCAGATGGGTAAGCAACCAACTAGGGCTCAGGTCATGATCTCCCGGTTCGTGGGTTCAGGCCCTGCATCAGGCTCTGTACTGATGGCTCAGAGTCCGAAGCCTGCTTTGGATTCTCTCTCTGCCTCTCCCCCACTCACACACTCTCTCTCTCTCAGAAATGAATAAACATTAAAAAAAATTTTTTAATAAAAAAATTAAAACCCCAATCATATTTAGCTCCGATTTTCTTTTCTAAAGGCTGTCTCCTTCCTTTACTACCGATAGCCTGAAGCAAGGACCCCATGGAGGAGACCTTACAATCCCATACTACTTATATTGCAGTAGTTACGCTTGACCATTCACTATTTTCAAGCAATAATGTCGTTAGTGTTTGGAGTGATCTTTCTAAAATGCAAATCTCATCTTGTCACTCAGGGATAGATGCCTGACCTCTGGGCCCTTGTAATGTATACACCTTTATCAGTATGCTTATCACATCCTATTAAAATCCTGGTGTGCTCATCTGTCTTCTCTACTTGGCTATGAACTTAACAAGGACAGGGACTGCCCATATATGACTCATCTTACACTCTTGACACATGGCCAAAAGCCTAAAACATAGTTAGCCTTCAAAAAATGCTTGTGAATTAAATGAAAGATGGAATGAAAGAACGAACAAACAATCCATGATTTTTTATTCTTTTTTTTTAAGTTTATTTATTTATTTTGAGAGACAGCGCAAGTGGCAGAGAGGGAGAGAGAGAGAATCCAAAGCAGTCTCCATGCTGTCAGCACAGAGTCTGACCTGGGGCTCAATTCCCCAAATCACAAGATCATAACTTGAACCAAAACCAGAGTTGGTCACTTAATGGACCGAGACACCAAGGTGCCCCATGATTTTTTATTCTGAAGGACAGTTTACCATAATATTGCTTGCTTGTTTCTTAAGTGCTCAGACATAAAGATTCACATAAACTCAGTAAATATTTATAGGACATTTATTTGCCAGTCCAGTGCTCATGCTGGAGATACAAAGATGAAGAAGCATGGGAGCAGGGACCCTCAAGTAGCTCCCAACTTGGAAGGTAATGCTAGAGAAGATAAATATAGACTAAACTAGTCTTACATCAGACAGGGTCAGTTTTTCCCACCAGGAAGGTTCAGTCCAAGTCAGGTTCTCCTGCTAAATGAGTTATGAAGGCAACAGCTGGCCCTTTCCAGGCCATGATCCCAGACCAGGAAGCAGGTCTGGGCTTGATAATGCAGCTGTGGTGGCCTGCCCATGCAGCCACAATAGGAGCCAAATGAGCCTGGGACAAATGCAGAAGGTGGTCTGGTTGGAAGGGACTGGAAGGGAGGGCTGATGAAGAGGACACACGGGTGAAGCTGCTCTTTCCTGTAAGTTCTAGCTGAGATGTGTGGGTATTAGGAGAGACTTTGGGTTTGATTTTCTGAGCGTTGATAGAATTATGGGGATGTCGACGCCTCTAGGGTCACTAGTGGTGCCACCACTGTGAGTGAAGACATTTATCCCCTACTAAAGTGTTACCACAGGCCTGTGACAGGGATAGGACATAGGACTCTTCTCAGCATCTCAGAAATCATATGAGGTAAAAGAATATTGATTAGAAAGGGCCTTTTCATTTTCATGATTCCTTCAGAAGCTTGTAGGAGCTGTTATAGATTTAGGTTTAATAAGGAAGACAAGAAAGCTATCAACCAGTCCATTGAAAGCACTCAATTCCTTTTAATATAAGAGTCTTACATCAGTGTCAACTCTTTAGTCATACTCCCACACTCCATCATTGTCAGTCACAAAGTTCAGGAGAGAGGGTACATGGTCATTGGAGAGCTTGACATAGTCAAGCACCAGTTGGGACATTTAGTCCCAGATGGCACAGTGACCGGAGGTGAGATCAATCTGGGGTATTGACATACGATGGAAGCCCTCATTGTCTCCCCTTTGTGAGAGGTTTTGACAGAGCAAGTGCACAGGTGATGTGTGGCAGAGACAGAGACACTGAGAGAGATGGAGACAGAGACAGAGGGAGATAGAGAGAAAGTGGGGGTAGGGAGGAGAGAGACAGACAGACAGAGACTGACAAAGAGAGAGAGGGAGAAATGGAGAGAGGGGAGGGCGGCGAGGGGAACTCTCTGGAAGCCTAGTGTGATTCTGTCATGGTGCATTATCATCACAGAGAGATTAAATCTGAAGTAAAAAATGGCAAAGACTCAAAGAAAATAAGTCACACAGACTCACAAATGACCTAATTAAAACACCACTCTCTCTGCTGCCATGTTCTATTTATAGCTGAAATATGAGCATTCCTGACAGGAAATCTAAATTATAGCAAACCTAAGACTTTAAGGCAGTAGGTTCAGGCTTGCTTAATACATCATCTCTGTGCTCATGAAGTTGGATATTTTTATTCATATGATTTTTCCATGTTCATGAAACTGTTAGTTCAGTTCTCCTTTCTGCATGAGGTGACATTCAAGGAGTGCGTTCATTATTTAGGGATTGAGAGCAGAGGAGGAAAAGGTTCTTTCATATGAAACCTTTTGCTAAATACACACGCACTTTATATATACACCATTGTCCTTAATATTCCTCAAGGCTTGTTCTCAAGGCTGGTTTTTCAGGTTATGTTATAGCTGCTGTTTTCAGGGATCATCATAAATAACTTTGTTATGTTTCACTGAAAACCTCACAAAAACCAAACCTATTAGAAAAACAAAACCTTGTAACAAGAAAGATCCAGAGCCACATCCTAAACATTAAGAGAAAAAAAGCAGAATACATACTGTGTGAGTAAGCAGACCCACATTTCTGAAACCCTCATATCCAGGACCTGGACAAGGGTGTCAGCAAGCCCCTCACTGTCCCATTAGCCAGAACAGAAGGACATTTTCATGGAAGATTGCTTTATGGTTTTTTGGGAAAAAGTATTTAAACAGGACTTTCAGTTTGGTGAACTGTCCTTTCATCTGATATAGTTCAGATGTTTTTAAAGGAAAAAGAAAAAATGTACAAGGCCCCTCTCCCCTGCGCTATGTTAAAGTGTTTTTATTATAATATGTAAAAAACAGGTATTTAAGACAAGATTTGAAGTCTAAATGTCCCTGTGAATGTATTTTTATTTTATTTTTTAAATTTTATTTATTTAGCTTGAGAGAGAGAGAGGGTGCGTGTGCACGAGCTGGGGAAGGACAAAGAGAGAGGGAGAGAATCCCAAGAAGGCTCTGTACTGTCAGCCCAGGGCCCAATTCAGGGCTCAATCTCACAGCTGTAAGATCATGACCTGAGCCGAAATCAAGAGTCGGACATTTAACTGAATGAGCCACACAGGCGCCCCTTTGAAAATGTATTTAGATGAGATTAACACTTAGATCAATAGACTGAGTAAAGCAGATGACCCTCCATGATGTGGAGAGCTTTCATTCAACCAGTTGAGAGCCTTAAGAGAAAGAGGTGGTCCCCTAGGGAAGAGGGAATTCTGCCTCCAGATGGCCTTTGGACTTGAGGTGAAACATCAGGTCTTCTCTGGGTCTCGGGTTTGACATTATACCCTGCAGACCTCCGACTTGCCAGCTCCCATAATCCCATCAGCCAATTCTATAAAATCTCTCTCCTTTCTCCCCATCCTGAGTGCACACATGCATGCACACACACAGCTCACACACACAAATATATCCTATTGGCTCTGTTTCTCTGGAGAACTCTAATACACAAATTTACAAGTTAAATACTCCAAACTTCCAAACCAATAAAATTGAACAACTTTAACATAATGTAACAGATGTTATCAGTTTGGTGGAGTCTCTGATGTTAAGTTTCATGGTGGAGAAATGGCTTCTCAGGATGGTTTCTTTTTTTTAATGTTTTATTTATTTTTGAGAGAAGAGAGGGAGAGTGAGTGTGCATGTGTATGAGCAGGGGAGGGGCAGAGAGAGAGAGGGAGACACAGAATTTGAAGCAGGCTCCAGGCTCTGAGGTGTCAGCACAGAGCCATACACGGGGCTCAAACTCATGCATTGCAAGACCATGACCTGAGCTGAAGTCAGACACTTAACTGACTGGGCCACCCAGGTGGTCCATCTCAGAACTGTTTCAATATTTCATCTGTTTTTATATTTGACTTTAAAAACACTGAAGCCAACAAAAGTTGTTTCTATGAATGCACTGTACACAACTATAAAAAAAATGAAACTTTTTTTTGCAAGTCCTGGAAAGTAGAAGTTACAATTAATTAAAAGTTTACCAATAAGCAATCTTAAAATAATAATTCTGCAAAACTGTTTTCTTCATGGGAGGGCAAAATTATAACAGTTGCATTACTTAAACCTACGTGAAATATTATCTTGCTCAATTATTGCTGAAATTGAGAAGAAAAGCATTCTTCACTGTGAACAAACTGCATTAGTGGGTACTTAGAAATACAGGACATTTAATACAACCACTCTTAAACATGGATATGGCACTGATTGCCAGAAAGGAGGGTCTTTATACACAGCATGCTTCTATGAGCATCTGCTATAGCTGATTAGATTTTTCAATCACTTTTTTCAAGCTGTTGCAAATCCTTCATTCATTCAAATCATTCATACAGTATGCCATGATAACATTTGGACTCCAGTTCACAAACTTCACAAATGCAAATGCAGGCACTAAAAATTCTTGCCAGCCCTCATTTACTCGTAAGCTGGTCCACCATATAATCCAGAATATGCTCTTTTGAAAATTGTCGTTGAAATGAAAGCACCTTGTATTTAAAACGATCCTATTTCTTTCTGTGTAAAGGACTCTTAAATATTAGGAAAGAAAGATAATCTTACGGACAATAGAGAAAGAACATGAAAAGCAAGTCACCAAAAAATGAGGACTCTTAAATATTAGGAAAGAAAGATAATCTTACGGACAATAAAGAAAGAACATGAAAAGCAAGTCACCAAAAAATTACAATGCATATAGATGTATGCACAGACTTTTGTGGAGGCATGGCAAAGTAAACATACATATTTAGCTTTGTTCCCTCTGGTACCCTGCTGACATTGCAGAGGAATGAAAAAGCAAGACTCCATAGTAGGAGAGGGATGAGCAGATGAGTAATGGGGACATCACTTTGGAAGCTGGAAGGCAGATAGGTAAGTGGCACTTGACTGAGCCCTCAGAGAAGACCACAGAGTAGGGAGTGGGGATGGGCACAGAAGCTAAGAAAAAGCAGTTCACACTACAGCCCTAATGAAGTACAAGGATTGGAGGTTCTGGGCATCTCTGAATACAGGGGATGGGGGTGAAGTCAAAAAACAGAAGATTCATTAAAAGCAATTAAAAGTGTGTGTGTGGGGGGCACCTGGGTGGTTCATTCAGTTAAGCGACTGACTTTGGCTCGGGTCATGATCTCATAGTTCATGAGTTTGAGCCCAGCATTGGGCTCTCTGCTGTCAGCACAGAGCCTGCCTCAGATCCTGTCTCCCTCTGTCTCTCTGCCCCTCTCCTGTTCATTCTCTCTCTCTCAAAAATAAATAAAATATTTAAGGAAAACTGATTAAAAGGAGTAGTTATACCTCAGGATCTTCTCCCCATTGCATATCTAAGCAATGGCCCCTACCCACCCCAGCAAGAAACCGGACATTTACCTGTTTTCTTGAACTGTTCTAGACTTTCCACATTTTCTGAAGTAAACATGCGTTGGACCTGAAAATATTATTTTGAAATTATGGTATAATACACATAGCATAAACTTTTTGTCTTTAACATTTTAAGTGTAACAGTAGTTCAGCAGGGTGAAGTATACTCAGATGGCTCCATCACCAATAAACCAAAGCTCTGTCCCCATAATATGATAACTATTCATCTCTCTCTCCCCACATTGCCCTGCCTGGGCCCTCCCAAATACCATTCTGCTTTTGATCTCTATGAAATAGATTCTTCTAGATACCTCCCATACGTGGAATCATATAGCATTTGTCATTTTTTATGTTTATTTATTTTTGAGAGTCAGAGAGACAGAGCGTGAGTGGGGGAGGAGCAGAGAGGGAGGGAGGCATAGAATCCGAAGCAGGCTCCAGGCTCTGAGCCATCAGCATAGAGCCCGATGCAGTGCTTGAACTCATGAACCATGAGATCATGGCCTGAGCTGAAGTTGGACGCTTAACCAAATGAGCCACCCAGGCGCCCCCTAGCATTTGTCATTTTACGACCGGCTTATTTCACTGAGTATAATGTCTTCAAGGTTCAGCCGTGCTGTAGTCTGTGTCAGGATTTCCTTACCTTTTAAAAAAAATTTATTTCTGAGAGAGAGAGAGACAGCATGAGCAGGGCAGGGTCAGAGAGAGAGGGAGACACAGAATCTGAAACAGGCTCCAGGCTCTGAGCTAGCTGTCAGCACAGAGACTGACGTGGGGTTCGAACCCACGAACAATGAGATCATGACCTGAGCCGAAGTCGGACGCTTAACCAACTGAGCCCCCCAGGCAGCCCCCTTACCTTTTAATACTTGATGATATCCACTGTATGGATATACCAGTTTGTTTATCCATTCATCTGCTGGTGGACACTTGGCCTGTGCATTAGTCTGCTAAGGCTGCAGTAACGAAATACCAGGCTGTGTGGCTTAAACAACAGAAATTAATTTTCTCACAAGATAAAGGTTTTGGCTGATTGTATTTCTGGTGAAGTCTCTCTCCCTGGCTTGTGCATGGCTGCCTCCTTTCTATATATATCCTCACATTGCCTTTTTGGGTGTGTGCATGCAGAGGGAGACAGAGAGAGAGAGAGAGAGAGAGGCTCTTACTCTCTCTGCTATCTCTTTTTATAAGGACACGAATCCTATCCAATCAGGGCCCCACCCTTAGGACTGAATTTAACCTTGATTACTCCAAATATAGCCACTCTGGGGTTAGGGCTTCACCCTATGAATTTGGGGAGGACACATGCATTTAATCTAGAGCGGGTTGTTTCCATTTCTTGGCCGTTTTGAATAATGCTGCTATGAAAATGGGTGTACAGCATGGATCTGTTTTATGCGGAGAATAAATTCTCAAGATCAAAGTTAAATTTAGAAGCAGCTCAAATTAAGGTAAAAAAAATCTTCCTGCAGTTTTTGTCTTTGAAAGTCAATCATCTAAATGCGTTGAGTGACGGCAGGGGATTTGTCGCTGACACCTTCCGGTGAATTGGGTGGTTGCAGAATGAGTAACCGCCTAATGAGTGCAGCTTTACCAGGGGGGCTGACTAATGCTAGCTCAACTCACAGGGGACTCATCGGGAGCACGCAGGCTGGTTCATCCGTCTGAAGGATGAGCGACAACAGGGGCACCTGGGTGGCTCTGTAGATTAAGCGTCAGACTTTGGCTCAGGACATGATCTCATGGTTTGTGAGTTGGAGCCCCGCATGGGGCTCTGTGCTGACAGCTCAGAGCCTGTTTTGAATACTGTGGCTCCCTCTCCCTCTCTCTGTCCCTCCCCTTCTCGAGTGCTCTCTCTCAAAAATAAATAAACATTTAAAAAATTGAAGGATGAAGCCTCAGAAGGGAAAAAGACCACTCTGGGGTCTCGGGGACTAAAAGCGGGGCCTCCTCATTACCAGAGATCTCTTGGTCTCTCCCCTCTGCTTGGCTTCCTTTTTCTTTTTAATTCTCCACAACAGGACCCAGAATATCCTTCTTCCCAATCCAAGATCTGACAGCAAAGAGACTTAACTATCAACTCCAGCAGGAAACAGACCAAAAATCGAAACCAACAAACCACCTCCTAACTGACCTGTTCCCGGGCGAATCACGATGCCCAGTGGGGAGGACCACTGTGATCAGCCACATGCCCACCCCCGTGGCCACGGACTGGATCTGTTGTTGCCGGGACAAGAGCAGGGATGTGGCAAAGACCAGACAGCACAGTGTCTTCAGCATAAAGTGCTCTACACATGTGATTTCCTATTAATATTCATTTCTCGTTTATTTGAGACTCAGTTTCCTGACCTTGAACACGGAAAAACATATCCCATCAGTGGGATGACTGGGGGAGGGCAGCTACAGGAAAAAGGAGAGCCCCCTGGCCTGCCCAGCCCTGTGCCCCTCGCCCCCAAGTCTGTCCCCATCGCCCCTCCCTTCTGCTTTTGCTCCCCCCCCCAATTTCTTTAAAGATTTCGTGAAATGTTAAAAAGAATTAAAAGNCCCACCCCCCCACTCACACTCTGTTCCTCTCTCTCTCTCTCTCAAAAATAATAAAGAAGCCTTTAAAAAAAGTAAAACAGAAAAAGGTATTTCCTATCTGCCTTACAAGTTTATTGGGTAGCTTAAATGAGATCATGGAGGTGAAAGCACTTCGCGATTATACAGTGTGTGCAGTGAGGGGCATCTCCCGCCAGTTAGGCAGTGTATTTCCTTCACTTCACGGACGGAAACGAAGCAAAAAGGAAAGATCATGAGAACCCAAGTTTCTAGATGGAAATGACAGCCTGTTCAGTCAATGCCTGCTTTCTGGACCTTTCAAGAACTAGACTAATTTTCCTCCCCACTTTGTAGGAACATGGCAACCCAAATCTCTTCCAGTGTTATTGGGCTCTTTAGCTGCCCTATCGGTGGATGCCTGCACAAATGTGCTCGCCACGCCTCCTGTCTGAGGAGACCAGGGCGCACGCGGGCTCTGGTCCTATGGCTTTGGCACCCATGGAGACATGAGTCACCACCCGGGCAACGGAGTGCCCTGCTTGCCCCGTGGGCACACCTGTGTCAGACAGGGCCACGCAGAGGTTGCTGAGGATAGAGGGCGCCACAGACATCATACTCTAGCTCAACTCCCTTATGTTGCTGACAAAGACCCTTGACCTCTGTCATGGATGCTGCTGATCCCCTTGGCCGCCCCCGAGTTAGTCTGTAGCTTCAGTGGACAGATTCCGCAGGCTGACGGCTTCCACCTTGGGCATCATTTTCTACTGCTCTCCCATGCAGCGAGAGCTTGCATGGCCCGTGTGCGGAGCAGCCCAGACGATGCCAGGGAGTCAAACTTCCGGCAAAGCTGGCTGCACAAGTGGATCAGTCCCCTTCCCTCAGATGGACAACACTGAGGTGTGTCTACACCGCCCCTCAGGGCACGTGGTGGAGTGAACCACAGGTGCCCACAGGTGCCCACCCATGGGCACACCCTTTGCTGACATTTCCTGCTCCACCGACTCATTCTCCCCATTCCCTCCCTCACTTGTGCTTCTTGGGATCACCTCTCAAATAAGTGACTTGTCCTCAAGTTCTTGCCTCAGACTCTGCCCTAGGGGAACTAAGCCACCCAGGGAGATACACCCGCTAGGGATGGAGCTGGTACTAGAACCCAGGCCCCCTGGACCCCTGTCAGTTGTAATGATCAGAGCAAATATCTGCAATGAGCTGCTCACAATCGATCTCTACAACCAACCAACCAACCGACAAACCAACCAACTAAACAAGAAAGCTGCGAGTGTCTGGCCGGCTCAGTCTACAGAGCATGAAACTCTCGACCTTGGGGTCATGAGCTCAAGCCCCATGCTGGGCATAGAGCTTACTTTAAAAATAAAAATAAAATCAGGACACCTGGGTGGCTCAGTCGGTTAAGCGTCCAACTTCCGCTCAGGTCACGATCTCACAGTTCGTGGGTTTGAGCCCCACGTCGGGTTCTCTGCTGACAGCTCAGAGCGTGGAGCCTGCTTCAGGTTCTGTGTCTCCCTCTCTGTCTGCTCCTCCCCTATCAGTGCACTGCATCTTTCTGTCTCTCAAAAATGAATAAAAACATTTTAAAAAAATAAAAAAAATAAAATAATAAAATCAAAGACAAACAAGAAAACCAGTACACTCTGAATCCATCAGAATTTCCATATGGAAAAATGTGGGGATTGAATTCATGACTTCCAAGTTCAAGACCATCAAATCCTACACGCAGAGTGGACACACCTGTTACAGCTGAGCATGTGTTCTTGTAGGGGGACCTACTATGTGCTTTGGGCCATGCGCCCGGCCAGGCAGTCCTTTGCATACAGTCTCCAAGGTCCGGAGTCCCGTGTCTTGGTTTAAAAGTCCAGAAATGTCATTTTGTACTCCACTTAGAGTTGGTGAGCCTCTGGGGGATGGGCTCACTAGCCAAATTCACGTGCTCAGACTGGCAGGCCACTGCTGTCCTCAGAATGAGGGGCTAAAGATGGTCCTCAGATGGACCACGTGAGCAGCCATCTCCCCAGGACACTTCAAGGGGTGAATGACTCGAGACACCAGCTCCCAGCTCAGCCGCTATGCTTTGAGAACAAAAGGAAAGCATGCAGAAGAGGCTAGCAAGGGACATTTCCAGCCACTCCAAGCAGGCTGAGGACACGCCCTTCTCTCTCCCGGAGGCATGCTGGCCGAGTGTTCTGGAATTAGAACCCCCGCCCCTTGCCTGGCAGAGGAGAACCCACATTCTGACTGTCTCCCCATTTCTCTCATGCTCCACAGGCACATCCCCCCTCTTCTTGGAATGTCTTGTATTCAGATCTGGAATTATCAAAATCAATTAGGATACATATTTTTTTTCCTTTTATAGTTTATTGTCAAGTTGGTTTCCATATAACACCCAGTGCTCATCCCCACAAGTGCCCTCCTCCATACCCATCCCCCCCCTCTCCTCCCCCCACCCCCCATCAGGCCTCAGTTTGTTCTCAGCATTCAAGAGTCTCTCATGGTTTGCCCCCCTCCCTCTCCCCAACCATTTCCCCCCTTCCCTTCCCCCATGGTCCTCTGTTAAGTTTCTCCTGTTCCACTTATGAGTGAAAACATATGGTATCTGTCCTTCTCTGCCTGACTTATTTCGCTCAGCATAACACCCTAGAGTTCCATCCACGTTGCTACACATGGCCAGATTTCATTCTTTCTCATTGCCATGTAGTATTCCATCGTATAGATAAACCACATCTTCTTGATCCATTCGCTAGTTGATGGACACATATTTGAAGTTACACTCCAGCCCTAAGGATATGAGCTGCTCATTGTACGGATGTTCCAGTCCCTTCAGTAGCATAGAACCCTCTCCCAGGGTGCATGTGTTACCTTTTCACCTGTTTCTCTTCAAAGAGTGGCCCTTTCTCCAGATCCTAGGAGTTTCCCCTCGTGAGGTCACCACCAATGTCTTTTTAAATCTACCACTGCGTAGGAACTGTGTGAGAGAGAGGAGCATCCTCGCTTGAGAAAGACTCTAAGGTTTTATTTTTTTAATGTTTATTTATTTTTGAGGGAGAGAAAGAAACAGAGCACGAGCAGGGGAGGGACAGAGAGAGAGGGAGACACAGGATCTGAAGCCGGTTCCAGGCTCTGAGCTGTCAGCACAGAGCCCAACGTGGGGCTCAAACTCGCAAACTGCGAGATCATGACCTGAGCCGACATGACGCTTAACCTACAGAGCCACCCAGGTGCCCCTAAATCTGTTTATTTTCAAGAACCTTTGATCCAAGGTAAAATGATGAGTATCTTTAGTGTGCTTTTGGTCTGGAAAGGTCTGGATCACTCCTCCATCAAAATTGCAGGGATGTGGAACTTGCTTTGTTCCTTAACCTTAGAGATCTCCAAATTAAATTCCAATTAATAGAATTTAATTAAATTCAATATCTATTGTATTTGAGAGGCATTTAGATTGTGCAGGGCGCACACACCTGAAAACACAACACACACACACACACACACACACACACACACACACAGAGTGGAGTGTTTTTCCCAACTGCCTTTCCAAAGGAAATTGGGTTTTAAAAGGTCTCATCCGGACTCACATCAATCAAAATGCCACAGAGCAGCTGGGCCAATTCAGCCGGGCACAATACCTGCCAGTGAGGTCCTGTCTTCCGAGTGGGAGTCTAATGGGAATTTCTGCCTGAATGGGAGCCCAGGGCCGAGGGCAGCTCGAGGTCACCAGCCCCACAGAGCAGGCTCTATCTGCAGGAAGCTGGCAGAGCCTGGCAAAATAGGGAAGAAAGGAGAGAAAAACAAGCATGTGTACATTTCAGCCGCCCCGGTGAGTTGCTTGGATGTTTTTCTCTTCAAGAATGAATGCATTCCCTTCATCTACCTTTACGGTGCCCCACCTTTACGGGGCTGATGGTGCCGTCTGCTACTCCAGTGTAAAATGCCCACCCATATTATTCTGCTGGATGCCTTTTTTCCCTAGATCAGTGGGTCAGACCACCGAATCCGGAGGTCTTAAGAGTAGAGAGGCAAAGGAAATCATGTGATGCTGACAGTGATTTTATTAATGCAGCACTTCCCTTCCAGGATGAGGGAGCAGACGCATGAGAAACTGAGCTGCTAGGTTCTCAGGAGCAGAGCGCCGTCCGTGATTAGAAAGTGTCCAGAAATTCTTCTACGAGGGAGTGTTTAGCTGCCTTTATTTTAAAGGTGACCAGATAACTGGGCTCTTTGATTTCCAACCCTTTTTTTTTTTAATTTTTTTAATGTTTTATTTATTTCTAGGAGAGAGAGAGAGAGACAGCATGAGCAGGGGAGGGTCAGAGAGAGAGGGAGTCACAGACTGAAACAGGCTCCAGGCTCCGAGCTGGCAGTCAGCACAGAGCCCGACGCGGGTCTCGAACCCACAAACCGCGAGATCATGACCTAAGCGAAAGTCGGACGCTTAACCGACTAAGGCACTCAGGCTCCGCTCCCCGATTTCCAACCCTTTATGACACTCAAGTATTAATCCACACATTGTGACCTAAATTGGGCTTTTTGGATTTTTTTTTTTAAAGAAACATGTTCAAGAGATAAAGTTATTTCCCTTGGACGTTTCTTTTCCTTTGTTTCGGCAGCTACGCTTGGAATTGTCAAACAACAGATACCTGTGTTTATAACGCTAAATCATACCTCAAGCTGACAAACGCTACAATAATGATAACCATCAGTAACTGAACAAGTGAACCATTTTGTGTGTCTTCTTGTGGAATTTCCACGATTGCAAATTAAGCATTCCTAGCCTGATTTTATAGATGGGAAAAGCAAGGCAATCAATGAACTGAAAAAAAAAATAACAACAAACAAACCAAGGAGCAATTGAATAACTTGCCATTTAATAGAACTAGCAACTGAGGACGGCAGAATCTGACCCTAGTGTGCTCTCCTCACCCCTTGCCCGTTGCCCCCACAAAATCTGCAAGGCGATTTCCCATATACCTGGCCTCACTCATACCTACACTCCATTCTGCTTTAAATAAGATCCCTTCATGATCCCAAATAGAGCGGAAATGTGTTCTCCAGCGATCTCGAATCAGAGCTGTGTTTGTTTTTGAGGAAGAGAAATCTGCTTGGAATTTCGTGGTGGCCCCAGAGCCCGCGGTGGGGATGTGACGCACCCACCTCCCCATGCACCCTGACATCCAAGCAGAGACAACTGACAAGCACCTGCTCCCCATGCTTCCAGGAGAGCGGATTTCACAGACACTGAACACAACAATCCGTCACCGCGACCAGAGAACAGGCAACGATTTCTTCCATCTGGGTCAATGACAACCCGGATTGGGACCAGGGAGCTGCACGGGGCTGGGACCAATCTCAGGCCACTACAGTTCATGAAGGACAGGTGTTCGGCTGGAGCTCCGGTGAGTCCATCCTGGCTCTGTCTCCTCCCACAGTGTGGAATTGGCGCACCGGATTCTGTATATCTCAGCCCGGCTTCCTTCCCGGCAGCGCCTACCTCACAACGTTGATATGGGGATGGTGTGACATAACAGTGTCCAGCATAGTGCCTGGAAATAACTAGAGAATGTGATTTTCAAAACAGACATTTAAAAAATGCTAGAAAGAGAAAGAAATGGATAAGAACTCCAGCCCCACTATACGTGCAAGCAATACTGAGTTAACTGTGACTTAGAAAACAGTGCTCCTCCTCCGCCCCGCTTTCGAAGCTGTATGTCACTGTCACGGCTACCAGCCACCGTCCTCAGGGTAGCTCTGCTCACCTGAACATGGTCCGAGAAGAGGCCCTTCCAGCCTTAAAGGGAAGTTACCGATGTGCAAGATGTAAATAGCATACAGGTAAATTGTAGATTCCCTGTTTCACGGGCTCTTTTGAAAAATCTTCCTCTAATGTGAGAAGTGTTTCAAACTAAGGTAATGAGGCTACCATACCGTAGCAGGGGCATCATTTGAGCTGGGGTTCTGGAAACTGACTGCTTGGGTCTGAATCCACCTGCCTACCTGTGTGAACTTGGGCAACTTCCTTAACTTCTCTGTTCCTCTGTTTGTAGCTTATTACATGGACAATAAAAGTATCTCCTTATAGTTCTTTTTTTTTTTAATTTTTACTGTTGATTTATTTTTGAGAGAGAGAGAGAGTGAGAGAGGGAGAAGGACAGAGAGAGAGGGAGACACAGAACCCAAAGTAGGCTCCAGGCTCTGAGGTGTCAGCACAGAGTCTGACGTGGGGCTCGAACTCGTGAACTTGCAAGATCATGACCTGAGCTGAAGTCAGATGCTTAACCGACTGAGCCACCCAGGCGCCCCTCTATCTTTTAGTTCTAAAAGTTAGATAAGATGATGTGCCAAAAACCGAAGACAGTGCCTGGCACATGTCTGGTATGATGTATTCAATGAACAGTTGTTAAAGATTTACTAATACCATATGCCAGGCACCGGAAGAGTTCAGTATCTGAAAAAATAATCGTCACACCGTGTGACAGGTGCTGCCTCACATACAGTATTGGATTTAGGCGAGAAAAGTGGGTCATGTACAAAGTGCGACAGGATCCCATAGAAGGGAGCAGGCAAATGTGTCCGGGGGAAGTGGAGGAACGTGCCACTGAGGCCAAGTTTGAGCTTTGTCTTAAAGACATGTAGGAATTCCTAGGCAGAGCCGATGGTCATCTTAGGCAACTATTATTGGAGCAGAAATGGATTTGAATAAACCCAGATAAAATGGCAAGAAGTAAGGCAAACCGGGGGTTGCATCGGGGCCTCGGAAGCTGGGAGACAGCATCTGCCTCTTGGCTCCATGGTCTTCGTTTCTAGACAGCGTCGCAGTGGAAATGCCCTCACTGTCCTTTGTCTTCAGTCCATCGGCGGCTCACTTCTGCCCCTCCTCCCCATGCGCCACTGACCCTGTTCTCACTAATCTGTGTGCCTGGCATTTTCCTCTGTGCCAACTCCGAGGATCACTTCTCAGTTGGGGTAGCGTAGTAAGTGGGGGTGAAGGCGTGTTTCCAATTTATCTGAAAGCGATGTCAGACGCGTATTATAGATGTAATGAATTGGCTTATCCATGTGGAAAATCACATTAATCAAATTTCTCATTTTAAAGCAATCTTGCCTTTCTGGAAGAAGAATACATATATGTATTTCAACTCAGTGCTGGCTTTTGTTTGCTAATATTTAATTTTGCAATTTTCATTTCATGAATGAGAACCATCTGTAATAGTCTTTTCCTGTACTTTCTTTGTCTAATTTCAGGATCAAGGTTTTACTACTCTCCTAGGATTTGCAAAATGTTCTCTCCTTTTTTGTGTAAGACTGGCATGCACTGTCTGTCCTTAAATGAGAAAATTTGCCTATAAAGCAGCTGGGTCTATAATTGATTTTTAAACTACGGTTTTATTCCTTTACTGATAATGGAACGATAAAGAGTTTCTATTCCTTTTTGAGTCATGTTTGATAATTTGCATTTTTCTTGGCATTTATCCATTTCATCTAAGTTTTAAAATTTATTGGCATGAAATTACTCATATTGTATTTTTAATCTATGCTGCATTTGCTATCATAACCCCTCTTTATTACTAATATAACATATTTGTACTTTCTTATCTCCTTGATTAATATTGCCGGTTTGATCTATTTTATTAGTGTTTTAAAGAACAAATTCTTAGCCTCAATTCTTTCTATTTCTGTATAATTGTTCTATATTATGTAAATCTCTGCTTTTATTATTTCCTCTTGTATTAATGTTTATTTATTTATTTTGAGAGAGAGCACAGTGCATGACAGTGAGAGAGGGGCAGAGAGAGGAGGGAGAGAATCCCAACACAGGGCTCAATCCCTCAACAGTGAGATAATGACCTGAGCTGAAATCATGAGTTGGCCACTTAAACAACTGAGGCACCCAGGCGCTCCTATTTTCTTTCTCGTTCTTGGGTTTTATTCTACTGTTCTTTTTTAAACTTCTTAATTTGGACATTTAGCTCATTCGATTTGGGCTTTTCTTCTTTTCTTTTGGAAACACTTAAGGCTAAATTTCCTTCAAAGTATGGCTTCTGCCATTCCACAAGTTCTTATACGTGCTATTCAGTATTCGTTTTTAAAATATCAATTATGGCTGTCTTTTTGACATATGAACTCTATGTTCTTTGCTATCCTTTATAGACTGGAGATTTTTCTTGGGATCTTTTCTGTCATGGATTTAACTGCACGGTCGGTACACATGATCTGTATGAGTCTAGTGTTTTGAAATTAGTTGAATTTTGCTCTATGACCTAGCCTGTGGCCGGTTTTTGAGAAATGCGTGCTTGAAAATGACCTATATCTTCTAGTTATTGTGTGTAATGTTCTTTATATATTCATTAATTAGGTTTATTAACGTGCCGCTCAAATCTCCTATATCCTTATAGATCTTTTGTCTGCTTCATCTGTCAATTATTTAAAATTTTTTTAAAATATTTTTATTTATTTCTAGGAGAGAGAGAGAGACAGCGTGAGCAGGGGAGGGTCAGAAAGAGAGGGAGATACAGAATCTGAAACAGGCTCCAGGCTCTGAGCTGGCAGTCAGCACAGAGCCCGACGCGGGGCTCGAACCCACAAACCGCGGGATCATGACCTACCCGAAAGTCGGACGCTTAACGGACTGAGCCACCCAGGCGCCCCTATTTAAAAAATTTTTAATGTGTTTATCTATTTTTGAGAGAGAGAGGGGCAGAGTGTGAGTGGGGGAGGGGGAGAGAGAGGGAGACACAGAATCTGAAGCAGGCTCCAGGCTCTGAGCTATCAGCACAAAGCCTGATGTGGGGCTCGAACTCACAGAGTTGTGAGGTCATGACCTGAGCCAAAGTCTGGTGTTTAACTGACTGAGCTGCCCAGGTGCCCCTAAATCTGTAAATAAATAAGAGAGGTATAGTAGGGTTTCCCACTTTTGATTATAGATTTGAAGTTTCCTCCTCAGTGCTCTGTTAATTATTGCTTCAAAGATTATAATGCGATTTTATTATTCACACACGTTTTAGGATTGTTTTCTCTTTCTGACGAGTTCGATCTTTTATTATTATGTTGTTTCCTTTTATATGTCCAGTAGTATTTATTGTGTCCTTATCTTTTTAGGTCTATTTTGGTTAGAATTTGCCTACTATATACTTCTATGTCTTTTTACTTTCAAGTTTTCCTTCAGAATTTTANTAACAGAATTTTCAAAATTTAATCAATGTTGGTCTTTTAATTTCATAGTCTAACCATTTGCATATATTGTGAATTTTGATATATTTGGATATATACATGCTTTCTTTTTTTCCTTTTTAAAAATGTCTCTTCTGTTTTTATCTTGCCTTCTTTTGCTTCAAATGGGCTTTTCTATCTTTTCTTTTTATTATTTTTTTTTTACTCTAACAGTTTGGAAATTTTCTATAATAATTTCATTAAAGTCTAATTGCCTAATTAAGTAGCCAATAGCCACAGGTAATCATTAAGCACTTGAAATATGGCCAGTCTAACCTGAATGTGCTGTAAGTATAAAATACACATTAGAGTTTGAAGACAAAAGAATATAAAATTTTTAATTAATAGTTTTTATTTTAATTATATGTGGAATTGATAATATTTTAGATATATTGGGATAAATAAAAGATATTATTAATATTAATTTTACCTGTTTTCTTGTTTACTTTTTAATGTGGTAATTGAAAAATTTTAAATTACATGAACATTAGTATTTGTGGCTAACATATCTGTTGGACAGCACTGGTTTAGAGGCCACACTGAATATTTGGAGGTACACATTTAACGTAACAAAGTCTAAAGTAAACAAAAATCCTTACTTCTTCCTCAACAACAGAAAGGCCAAGATGATTTAACTCAGGCCTTCCCAAGTTATATGCTGAGGTAGGCCTGTATTTTAGTTCTATTTTTTTTTTAATTTTTTAATGTTTTATTTATTTCTAGGAGAGAGAGAGAGAGAGAGGGAGACAGCGTGAGCAGGGGAGGGTCAGAGAGAGAGGGAGTCACAGACTGAAACAGGCTCCAGGCTCCGAGCTGGCAGTCAGCACAGAGCCCGACGCGGGGCTCGAACCCACGAACCGCGAGATCATGACCTAAGCGAAAGTCGGACGCTTAACCGACTAAGCCACCCAGGCGCCCCTATTAACAACATATATGTTAGGTATTATTGTTGTGGTTTCATGGAGATCAAAGGAAAAAGCGTATAATTATCTCAATAGATGCAGGAAAGTTATTTTATAGGATTCATAAATCTTTTCATGATTAAAAAAAACAATGTTAGCAAGCTAGGAGTGAAAAGATCTTCCTTGGATTGATTTTTTTAAAAAAATTTTTAATGTTTATTTATTTTTGAGAGAGAGAGACAGAGCATGAGTGGGGGAAGAGCAGAGAGAGAGGGAAACACAGATTCAGAAGCAGGCTCCAGGCTCTGAGCTGTCAGCACAGAGCCCAACGTGGGGCTTGAACCCACAAACCAGGAGATCATGACCTGAGCCAAAGTCAGACGCTTAATCGACTGAGCCACCAGGTGCCCCTGATTGACTTTGTTTTTTAAGAAAGTACTTAAAAACACAGCAAACATTGTACTTAAAAGTGTAATGTTGAAATGACCTCGTTAAGGCCAGGAACAAGGTAAGGGTGCAGTTAACTTCTTCGCCGGTGCAGTGAAGCCAGCCTGGGGGTAAAGAGACATAGGGACCGGACAGGGAAAAACAAGCTGTCGTTGTGTGAATCTGTTATGATTGCCTGTATTGAAAACCCCAAAGAATCTACAGGAACATTATTAAAATTAATAAGAGGTTTAAACCGATGTGCTTAATGCAAAATCTTACAATGTAATTTCTCCTCAAATCAATCTATATGTTAATACAAGTCCAATAAAAACTGCAACATGGTTTTCTTTCTCACTGCTTCTTCTTTACCTTCTTCACTCCTACCTCTTCCTCCCCCTCCTTCCATCTCCTCTCTACTTCCTGCCCCTCCTCCCTCCTTCTTTGCTTCCTTCTTATTTAAGAAAACCTGAAAATCTTATTCTAAACTCTGTATGATGAACAAAGGGTCAGGAATAGCCATAACTCTCCTTCAAAAGAAAAAGGTAGGGAGACCTACTTACAAAATATAATAATTAAGCTGTAATTTTCTAAGCTATAATAATTAAGACTCTAGTGCTGACTCAGAATATACCATTAAAAAAGATGTTTTGAAGAATATAATATTTAAAAAACCCCAAATAATCCAATTAAAAAATGGGCAGAAGACATGAATAGTGCAAAGACATATAGATGGCCAACAGACACATGAAAAGGTGCTCAGCATCACTGATCATCAGGGAAATGCAAATCAAAACCACAATGAGATATCACCTCACACCCGACATAATGAGTAAAATAAAAAACACAAGAAACAGCAAGTGTTGGTGAGAATGTGGAGAGAAAGGTATCCCGTGCACTGTTGGTGGGAATGCAGACTGATGCAGCCACTGTGGAAAACAGAATGGAGTTTCCTCAAACAGTTAAAAATAAAACTACCATATGATCCAGTAATTCCATATTGGGTATTTACCCAAAGAATACAAAAACACTGATTTGAAAAGATATATGCATTCCTATGTTTATTGCAGCATTATTTATAATAGCCAAATCATAGAGGCAGACCAAGTGTCCACTGATAAATGAATGGATGAAGAAGAAATACACACACACACGTGTATGTGTATGTGTATGTATATGTGTGGATATATATAATGTATATGTATGTGCATACATAATGTATATATGATATATATATGTGCATGTGTGTATATGCATATATATCCATAATGTATATATGTGTCTGTATATATAATGTATATGTGTGTATATAATATATACTATAATCTATAATATATACACATATACACACAATGGAATATTAATCAGCCATAAAAAAGAATGAAATCTTGCCCTTTACAATGACATGGATGGAGTTAGAGGGTATAATGCTACATGAAATAAGTCAGTCAGATAAAGGAAAATATCATATGCTTTCACTCATAGGTAGAATTTAAGAAACAAATCAAACAAGGAAGAGAGAGACAAACAAAAAAAGNAAGTGTGAGGGGAGGGGGAGGGAGGAGGGGTGAAATAGATGAAGGGGGTTAATCATGATGAATGCTGAGTTATGTACAGAAGTGTTGAGTCATTTATTAGACATCTGAAACTAATACAACGCTATATGTTAACTATACTGGAATTAGTGTTTTAAATGTTTTTATTTATTTTGAGAGAGAGTGAGACAGCACAAGCAGGGGAGGGGCAGAGAGAGAGGAGGAGAGAGAGACAATGCTAAGCAGGCTCCACTCTGAGCATAGAGCCTGACTCAGGCCTCCATCTCATGACTGTGAGATCATGATCATGACCTGAGCGCAAATCAAGGGTCAGATGCTTACCTGACTGAGCCACCCAGGCACCCCTAAAATTTTTTAAAAGGTAAAAAAATATTTTAAAAAAGAATATAATGTTAAGTTAAAAGGCTAAATAAAAACTAAGTAGCAGTTTAATCCTAATTGTATATAAAAATATATGTGCCTGTGTATATGCACACAGTGCGTGCATTTAAATGCACACATATGGCACTAACAGGACTTTTGAAAGAAGACTGAAAAGAAATACACCAAAATGTTAACAGCTATGTGCGAATAGTGAGATTGCAATTGGTTTTATTGCCTTTCTTATCCTTTTCTGCAATGAATATGTTTTTATTTTTACTTATTTATATTGTGTAAAGCACACAGAGCATAAAATTTACCATCTTGACTTTTTATTTTATTTTATTTATTTTAATTCCAGTTGGTTAACATGCAGTGTTACATTAGTTTTGGGTATACAATATAGTGATTGAACACTTCACATCTTGACTATTTTTAAAGGTGCAGTTCCGGAGCATTAAACACATTCACACTTGTGCTCACAAACCTAAACTCCATCCCCAGTAAACAACAGCGCCCCAAAGCCCCTTCTCCCAGCCCTTGGCACTCGCCATTCTACCTTCTGTGTCTGTGACTTTGCTCTTCTGGGTTCTTCATAGAAGTGGAATCAGATGGCATTTGTCCTTCTGTGACGGGCTTCTTTCACTCGGCATGATGTTCTCCAGGTTCACCCATGCTGTACCCTATGTCATAATTTCCTTCCTTCTTTTTAATTTTTTTTATGTTTATTTATTCTTGAGAGAGAGACAGAGTGCAAGCAGAGGAGGGGCAGAGGGAGAGGGAGACACACAGTCAGAAGCAGGCTCCAGGCTCTGAGGTGTCAGCACAGAGCCTGATGCGGGGCTCGAACCCACAAACTGTGAGATGACCTGAGCCGAAATCAGACACTTAACTGATGGAGCCACCCAGACACCTCATAATTTCCTTCCTTCTTAGGGAACAACTTATCTTAGGACTTTACGCTTTATGAATAGACCTACTAAGGACCATGCCTTTGGCAGTTTTCATCATCTTTTCAAAATATTGCTGAGTTTTGGGTTATAAACAAAAATACTTAAGAGGGCTGAAAGCTATGGGCAAAAGGGAGGAGGGGAAAGGACAAAAACAGGAAAGGACAGTTTTGCTTTCCCGAGTCAGTGGTTCCGGCAGAGAAGCTCAATTAGGTATTTCACCTGATTGCCCTTACATGAGCCAGTCGGAGCCAGTCAAGAGGCAAGGACTGTGCGGAAGCCCCCTGAGCGGTCCTAAAGTTACCTTTATCTCATTGTAATACTAAGATCTCCTCCTATGGTGGAGTTTTCCACCAATTTATGAACAGACGTGTACGCATCAGCACGTGGACGTGCTAGGCATATGCAATCGAATGAACCAAAAGTTCCCATGCAAGCTCTTTGCCCCTGCCCACGCTGAATAAAAGTGGGGCGCCTGGGTGGCTCGATCGGTTGGGCATCGGACTTGGACTCAGGTCATGATCTCTAGGCTCGTGGGTTCAAGCCCTGCGTACAGCTCGCTGTTGTCAGCGCAAAGCTTGCTTTGGATCCTCTGTTTCCCTCTCCCTTTGCCCCTCCCCTGCTTGCTCTCTCTCTCTCTCTCTTAAAAATAAATAACCGTTTAAAAAGTTCAAAGGTTCTCGTACTAACTGCATGGGGAGACAGTGCTTTGAGAGCTATCATCCTGTCTTCTTACTTGTGACAAGTAATAAACAATTCTTCACATCCCACATTTCCTCGGGTTGTGCTCAGGCTGATGTGCTCCAAGCGGCGACCCCCTCAAGTTCAGTTACAACGTGAGCAGGGGAAAGTGAGCATCAAGTTTTGACAAACCACCCGGCAAACCAGGGACTCTGAATTATTCATGTCTTGAAAGCCTGAAAGACTCAAGAGACAAGACTTTGTCTAAATGGAGCTCACACTCCACTGGGACTTTGGTGGAGAGAGATTGCTTTGAAAATGGGATCACGGGGGCGCCTGGGTGGCTTAGTCGGTTAAGCGTCCGACTTTTGCTTAGGTCATGATCTCGCGGTTCGTGGGTTCGAGCCCCGCGTTGGGCTCTGTGCTGACTGCCAGCTCAGAGCCTGGAGCCTGTTTCAGTCTGTGACTCCCTCTCTCTCTGACCCTCCCCTGCTCATGCTGTCTCTCTCTCTCTCTCCTAGAAATAAATAAAACATTAAAAAAAAAATTAAAAAAAAAAAAGAAAATGGGATCACGGATGCCTGTGTCTGAGACAGTTCTGTGGGCCGAGGTAATTAAAGTAAATGAAAGGTTAAGGAGTTGCGTCTACCAAGAGGGAAAGACTCTGAACAGTTTGACAACCAAAAGGAGACATTTTTTTTTCTGTTGCCATCTTCTCTTTAGAACATTGATCCACTGAATTATGTGGAGAGAAGTTATTGGATCTGAGCCAAAGGGACATGCATGGGCTGCAAATTCTGAGGGTGTTGAGCTGCGCTGTAAAGTTTGGGGAAGTAAGTTTCCTAGACATCAAGGAGAACATCATGTTTTCCTTCAGCCTCCCAATTCAGCCGGCTGTCATTCAAAGTCAATCTGCGTCTGTCCTCATCACCTCCAGCCTCGCTGTGACATACACAAAGGAATTAGCTCACACTTGAGAGGGCAGAGTTCATGCAGATGGTGATGACATGCTATTTATTCCCATTAATCCTCATAGAGTGATACACTGTTTATTTTCTAAATTTGTAAGTGGCCAAATCCCAGAGTGAATCCCGCTGGGAAGACCCAAGGTCAGACAGCCTCGTGTTANTGGGGGCTGGGGGTTAGGGGCTTCCAGGAGTTTCTAGTGTGTAGCCAGGGTTGACAACCACCGCTTTTGTCTTTCCAGGAAATCGGTCACCCACACACAGCTCTCTTGATTCTAACAAAACTTATGTTTGGTCGTTGCACACTTTCAGACTGTATTTACTTAGTACAAGTGGCCTACGCTGCGTTACATGGCTTTCTCTTTTTCTTTTGTAATCAGAACATGGGTTGTGTTTTTTATAACCTTAATTGATGTCTAAGGAGGGATCATGATATGATGAGCACAAGTCCTGAGTTCTGCTAAGCCGCTCGATGGCTTCGTGGTTGCCGATTTGAGGGTGCAAGCCAGAGAACCAAATGTGCATGCTTTAGCAATAACTGACGGTTGTTGTCCCAAGGTGGATTTGGGGTAGAAGGAAGAGGAATCTGGGGCCTGGTGTGGGGGAGGGCCACAAGGAATAACCTTCATTAATTAATTTACTCAGATAATATATACTGAAGCTTTTGTCATATCCAGAAACTAGGGCTCTGGTAATGTTAAGAAAGAGACCCATGGGCCCAAAGTGGCATCACTTAAGCCAACTCACGAAACAGGGCCCCAACACCCAACCTAATTGCAGTTTCAACTTCCTCCAGAAATGGTAAGTCTTAACCAGTCAGTCAGGAATTTCCTGGCCAGCACCAGTGAGGTAATCTGTTGCTGGGGCCCTCTGCTGGGGCCCTCTTCCATCCCCCAAAGGAAGATGAGGTCATCCACTTAATAAGACCCCCTGGCCTTCCCCCTGAGGGAGTCACCTTGCCTGGAACAATCCTTTGTTTTCCATTGCTCATAACTTTCTCACCCCATCCCCCTTCCTGTAAAAACCTTCCATGTTGTACAACTCCTTGGAGCAGCCTCCAAGGGTGAGGTGCTGTCCCATTCGTGAATTCGCTTAATAAAACCAATTAGACCTTCATGTTTACTCAGCTGGATTTTTTGTTCTTTAACAAAAGGACTATTAAATCCCAATAGGACTTTAGGAGAACAGAACTATCTACTACCATTTAGATTTTAAGTCCCCTCTCATCTCCTCTTCTAAATCTTTTGTAAAATCTACGTTTAATTTTTTAAAATGTTTATTTATTTTTGAGAGAGAGAGAGAGAGAGCACAAGTGGGAGAGAAACAGAGAGAGAGGGAGACACAGAATCTGAAGCAGGCTCCAGGCTCTGAGCTGTCAGCACAGAGCCCGACGCGGGGCTCAAACCCTTGAACCTCAGGTTATGACCTGAGCCAAAGTCAGATGCTTAACTGACTGAGCCACCCAGATGCCCCCAAAATCTATGTTCTTGTCATAGATCTAGGGTTGGGAAGGGGAAGTGCTGAGTCTTCCAGTCCAGTGACAGAGTGATCATGGAGGCCCCCTCTGGGACAAGCCAAATGCAGCCAGGACAGAGGTAGTCCCTGGAAGTTTGTAGAAGCTGGATTTAGCATTGGAATCTGAAGGGTGGGGTTGAAAGCAATCCTGTGTAGATCTCTAAGGCCAGGGAGTACCCCAAATACAGGTTATTTATTGCATCATCTTTTCCCACCACATCCCTAAATATTTGTATTTAACAAAGTTCTCACCTCACCCCTCTTTTCTCAGCCTACATGTTTTTTTCCGAGGAAGTGTCATCCAGACCTGCAGCTTAAGCAAGCACGTCTCTAAGGATCGCCCATCCATCTCCCTGGTTTCTGCCTTGCTTCTGAAATCGGTCCCCTATTTGTCAATTCAATATGGAACATGTCTTCACAGCTCTCCCACGTAGAGTCAAACTACACAAAACCGAATGCATTATCTTCATCCTTGGTTGTGTTTGTCTATGTTCCCCGCCTTGGTTGGTGTCTCCGCATACTGCTAAGAACTCCTAATTCTTCTGTGAGTCAGGCTCTGAGTCCTGCTAATTCTCTCACACATTTCCCGAATTCATCTCCTCTGCAGCCTCTTTGTGATCACTATCTGTATTCAGCTGTCTCTTACCATGTCAATTACAAAGCGTCCCAATTGGCTCCCTTCTTTCCCCAATCTAATCCGTCTTCTCTCTCTTACCAGAGTGGGAAGTACAGCTGTTGGCTGCCTACCCAGGATCCATTAGCTTTCCTCTCTTCCCAATGAAGTCGCCCACATCTTCCTTCCTGACAGAACCCCAATTTTGTGCTGGTCTCGTCCCCTCCTCATATAGCTCCTGTGCCTCAAGGGAAGGTGACTCCCACCCTGATCCCAGGAATTGATCTCATACGAGGGGCATCCCATCCCCCTTGTTGGTGACTGTGCCTGATTCTGCCCAAGGAAGCAAGAAGAGGGATTTGTTGGAAGCCTCTAGGAAACTGCTTCTTTTTCTCCATCAAGGGCTGTGGGAAACCACCCGGCAGATGCGAACAAGGGAGCATTGAGTCCCAATTCGTACTGGCAGGCATTCTTCAACCACTAAAAGAGCCAGCTTTAAAATGAAGCCAGCTGTGGACGGCAGAGGGGAGAGACAAAAAGGGCGTCTTTGCCTGCTGGGTTCACAGACATCTGTCACCTCTAACTTCCTACCAGGTGAGGTAGCAGATTTTCTAAGAACTGAAGTCAATTTGCATGAGCTTTCGTGTTACTTGCACCCAAATGGATTCTATCAGAGACACGGCATGATTTAAACTAAAAATCTGGTTATATAAATCTCCCACTCACCACCTCCGTGCAGACCGCACCGGAGTCTGGCTGTGTGGCCCGCGAGAACTATGGCAGCCACCCTTCCCAGGTCTGTTCAGGGACACCAGGGTGGCAGCTTGAAATCAGTCACGTGAGAGCATTTACACACAGAAAATTGGCAAACGCTACACATCAGAATCTTTTCTCCTCTGGAGAGCCAGTTTGTGAAGCATTTACCAATCCACCAGTACCGTAGCATTCCAGACCTTTCTCAGCTGGCCCAGGTTTGCCTCTCTAACTTCTTCCCTTAGCTCCCCTGGAGCCCTAGCCACAATGAACTTGCAGTTTGACAAATGTGCTGTAGTGTCTCCTGGCCTTGGGTTCTTAACAGAAAAATGCCTTTTCCCTCATCTCCACGGCTGATTTCCATATCAGGTTGGAGTCACAATGCCTAGAATCCATAGTACCTTTAGGGTACTATTTTAATTTCTTAAAAACATTGTTTTGATATTTTTATTTATTTTTGAGAGAGAGAACGAGACAGAGTGCAGGTGGGGGAGGGGCAGAGAGAGGGAGGCACAGAATCTGAAACAGGCTCCAGGCTCTGAGCTGTCAGCACAGAGCCCGATGCGGGGCTCGAACTCATGAACCGTGAGATCATGACCTGAACTGAAGTTGGACGCTCAACCTGCTGAGCCACCCAGGTGCCCCTGTTTTAATTTCTTTCCAAATCAAGAAAGAAAAATGATCAAAGAAAATGTTTTAATATGTAATATCTGTCTTTACCAGTTTCATTAGTAAAACATAATAAAAAAAAAATTTTAATGGAGAAAGGAGCCCATAAAAGCAAACATGCCTGGAGCCCATTAAAGTTATAAGGTGGCCCTAGCTTATCTGTCTATGAAATCCATCTCTGTGAAGCTTTTCTGAACACTCTGGGTTAATCGTCCTGGTCTTCCCAACACTGTTTATACTTTTGAAATAATTTTCAGGAAGAGGTGGAATGTAAATAAATAAAATCTCTCCACAATAACACATCATGATGACACTTCAGTGCATATAAATCTCTCCTCTTCACTAACCTATTGCCATTTCTGAAGACAGTGATAATACTGTGTTCTGCTCTGGTCAGGATCTTGCACAAGCTTGCACAAGCCACCCAAGCACCCCTGGATTGCTTCTTTAAAAGCACTTTCTCAGGGCACCTGGGTGGCTCAGTCAGTTGATCGTCCGACTTCGGCTCAGGTCATGATCTCACGGTTCGTGGGTTTGAGCCCTGCATCGGGCTCTGTGCTGACAGCTGGCTCAGAGCCTGGAGCCTGTTTCAGATTCTATGTCTCCCTCTCTTTCTCTGACCCTTCCCTGCTCACGCTCTCTCTCTCTCTCTCTCTCAGAAATAAATGAAACATTTTAAAAAATGTTTTTTTAAAGCACTTTCGTATACAGTCACATTCTGAGTGGCTGGGGGTTAGGACTTTGGCACGTGAACTTGAGAGGGACACAAAATTCAGCCCAGAGCTACACTGTCATGCATCATGGTATTTATTTGTCATCCCGGCTCCCTCACTGGGCTAGACTGAAGCCCTGAAGGGCAGAACCTCCAGTTCTTCATGTCTCCATTGCCCGGAAGAGGGGCACACCTGAGTAGACGGGTTAGAAGCCCTGTGGAAGAATGCATGTGCTCAGGAAGAAGGCCAGGCTCCTGTGGCAAACCCATTAGGCTCCAGAGACTTCTAAGGAGCAGTCAGCAGCGTCGGGGAGGCTGGGGAGGAGCAGCCTGGCAGCTTTACCTCTAGATGGAGTAGCTTGTATTGAATCACTTTCCTCTTGAGTTAGATGGCAGCTTTCAGAGACGCGTGTTAGGAAACAAATACTCAGAGGGGTTGTGGCTTTTTCAAAGGTTATTGATCAGCAGTGACTTGCATAAAATAGCCTTTTATTTTTATTTATGTATTTATTTTTTAATTTTTTAATGTTATTTATTTTTGAGAGAGGGAGACGCAGAGTGTGAGTGGGGAGGGGCAGAGAGAGGGAGACACAGAATCTGAAGCAGGCTCCAGGCTCTGTGCTGACAGCTCAGCACACGTGGGGCTCGAACTCATGAACAGTGAGATCATGACCTGGGCTGAAGTCGGACGCTTAACTGACAGAGCCACCCAGGCGCCCCTAAAATAGCCTTTTAAAGGAGGGGTGATAATATATTATATATATGTAATATCTATATCTATATGGTGAAAATAAGAAGCTCTTTTTTTTTTTTTTTTT
>NW_027551578.1:2170535-2213018 GCF_008692635.1 Crocuta crocuta | reverse complement strand
CCCAAGCCCCCAAGCCATGTATTTCTATTCAGCTCCACTTCTGGCCCTTGGAAATATTGGAAAACCAGTCTAAGGCTCCAGGATGCCAAGATGCCCTGCAAGGGGGTACAGATTTCTCAGATTATATCCCACCCCTTTTATTCCCTTGTCTTTTTGGCTTTGTATCTCAGGTCATTGAATCTTCGAGCTGGAGATTCAAATTCCTCATTTTCCAGCTGAGGGGACAGTAGGTCACCCAGGGGTGAGTGGTTAGACTACATTCTGAGGTTTTTTTTTTTTTAAGCTTTTTAAAAATTTAGGTAATCTCTACACTCAACATGGGGATTGAACTCAAAACCCTGAGACTGAGTCACATGCTCTCCCAACCAGGCACCCCTATACTCTGAGTTTCTAAATCTCGGTCTGGGATGAGTTCCACCACTTTCAACTTCCTATGACCCCATTCTCAGCAACCACTTTATTTATTTGTTTATTTTAATGTTTATTCTTTTTGAGACAGAAAGAGACAGAGAGCAAGCAGGGAGAGGGGGAGACACAGAATCAGAAACAGGCTCCAGCCTCTGAGCTGCTGGCACAGAGCCCGACACAGGGCTCGAACCCACAGACCACGAGATCATGACCTGAGCTGAAGTCACCCAGGCGCCCCTCAGCCACTGCTTTAAATCCTTCCTGGAACAGAGTGGAATTTGAGTAAGTAAGTAGAAGTTCAAATAGGCACTGTTTGCTGTTTCTTGAGACCCACACACTCCCAATGAATCCTGACTTTGCTTAGCAACCTGATCGGGTTTCCGCAGCTTTCAGCCAAAGAACCTCTACTAAGGCCTTTATCTAAATCAAGTCTTATTTAGAGTCCAGTATATATATAAAGAAGAGATGGGGGCACCTGGGTGGCTCAGGTCATGACCTCGCCGTGCATGGATTCAAGCCCCACATCGGGCTCTGTGCTGACAGCTCAGAGCCTGGAGCCTGCTTCGGATTCTGTCTCCCTCCCTCGCTGCCTCTCCCTACTTGTGCTTTTTGTCTCTGTCTCTCTCAAGAATAAACATTTTTGGGGCGCCTGGGTGGCTCAGTCGGTTAAGTGTCCGACTTCAGCTCAGGTCATGATCCTACAGTCTGTGGGTTCGAGCCCCACGTCAGGCTCTGTGCTGACAACTCAGAGCCTGGAGCCTACTTCAGATTCTGTCTCCCTCTCTCTCTGACCCTCCCCCACTCGATTTCATCTCTGTCTCTCAAAATAAAGACATAAAAAATTTTTAAAAAAATAAGAATAAACATTTTTAAAAATTAAAAAA
The DNA here is from genome assembly GCF_008692635.1 of Crocuta crocuta. NCBI lineage: Eukaryota > Metazoa > Chordata > Mammalia > Carnivora > Hyaenidae > Crocuta > Crocuta crocuta. The sequence goes on along the minus strand of NW_027551578.1, from coordinate 2,211,726 downwards.
AAGAGATAACACGGAGGTTGTTCCTTTGAAGCAAGGGAGTTTCCATCAGCCCCTGCTTTCTCTGCTTGGGTACCTTTGAGGGGCTCCTCTGGAAACAGTTTAAAAACCACTGCAGTAGGCGGTGACTCTGCCATCCAAGGGGACTTGGTGTCCCAGGTAATCACTGGGCTCCTTCTGGCCGCTAAGCCACAAGGAGCAGACACAAGTGTTACAAGCGAGGGTGACAGCATCAGCATGACCGAGGGGGCACAGAAAGATCTGGAGCCTTCCAATCCTGCCTGCCACAGCTCCATCAGCACATCTACTAGCATGGACTCGAGGCCTGGACATCCTCTGGTCTGGTTTGGCAGTAGGTCAGCTCTAAGACACCCAGCGATCATGTTCTCTCTTCCCGTGTGACCTTGACCATTAGCCTGTGCCAGGCGGGGGCATCACATTCGGCTCGAGACTCTTCCTCACTTACCTGGACTAATACCCACCCGACATGGCGGCGTCCTCTCCTGGAAAGCACCCTAACTCCATCCTCCAGCCAGGGGTCTGTACCTGCCAGCTGTATACATAGTATACATACTTGCTTCTGGACCAGCAAGACGGACTTCCTGGGAAGGCAGAGGGGCTGGGGAGGGGCGCGGTCTCCCTGCTGTTTCTGCACTTTGACCCTGCTCTTCGGTTAGGCGCTCACAGCACCCTTGGGTTCAGGTGCGCGATGGTGGCCCGAAGGCTGTCACACGATACTTACCTCCACAGCAGGCTTGTGGCTTCCGCTGTCAGATGAGGTTCCCACAGTCTCATTGCTGCCTTAGGACTCAGATCCAGGACCTTGAATTCCAAGGGGCATCGCTCTTGGAGCCCAGCTCCTCCAGGAAAAGCACCCCTGGTCCCTGAGCTGCACCTTTTGTAACAGAACTTTCTGCAGCTGGGGGTGACTCAATGTATTTGCTTTCTCCACCGTCCATTTCTTGCCCCTTCACAGTCTTCTCTGTGCCCCCAGCCCCCTCCCCTTTCCAGTCCCACATCCAGAAGGCCTGGGAGGTGTTTTCCTTCCCTCTGGAGCTCTTTGCTTTGTTCTTAGGCACAATAGTTGACCCACAGCCTTTCCTCCTTGGTCCCCTCCCCGGTCTTGTGGGATTTCCTCTAACAGTGGGGGTCCGAATTTCCAGTGCTTCAAGGGAGCTTGGGGTGGGGCAGCCCCTGGGGTGATTTCCCCACTGCTGGCCCTTTGCCCGGTTAACTTAACGAACAGATGATCAGAGGAACAGAGACTTCCCAATGGTACCTGGGGGAGGTTCTGGGCGCAAACAGAAGAATCATTTGGTCTTAGACACCAGTTGCGGGCATTAGCTCAGATTAGACCAGCACATCACCCAGGACAGTAGCTGGGGAAGACTGTGGAGAGAGGGTGGTCAGAGCAAAAGAAGGGGCCACTTGATAAATATTCCTCAGCAGTCGCTCCCTCCAACTCCCTTGCTCCTTACCAATCTGTGGCTGAATGATTTCCGTGGGCCGAGGTGACATCACATTTCAACCCTTGCTCTGGGAGACCTTCACTTCTGACAGTCTATGGGCGAGATCGGGGCTTACAGATAATGTGACAAGATTTGCCAAGATAGTCCCTGTTTAAAGAGAAGGGAAGGCACCTTGTGTCTTTTGATAGGCATGGTAAAGATGATCCCTGCTTAAATGTTTCTTTTTTAAGTTTTACTTATTTATTTTGAGAGAGAGAGAGAGAGAGCATGAGCAGAGGAAGGGCAGAGAGAGGGAGAGAGAGAATCCCAAGCAGGCTCCACGCTGTCCGCACAGAGTCCAATTCAGGGCTCAAACCCATGAACCGTGAGATCATGACCTGAGCCGAAATCAGGAGTCAAATGCTCAATTGAGCCACCCAGGTGCCCCAAGATAGTCCCTGTTTAGCGAGATGGGAAAGGACGGGGGGAGGAGAAAAAGATGAAAAAGGAAAACAGTCCAAAAGTACAACCCGTCTAGAGGAGAAAATATGTAATCACCCAGAGAACCGAAACTGCATATACATCTTCAAAATCAGCTCACTAGATTTTTCTGTAGGAAACAAATTCAAAGAGAGAAGAGGCAGTAGATTAAAATTCCTTCCTGCTTATCCTGAAAGGGCTTTAATCTCAGCACAGGCGGATGATAAACAGAGGTCTCTTTCAGCAAAGTCTGATGAGAGAAATTGCATCTCTTTTGAGCAAAGATCTGCAGACACAACCAAGCAGTGAGCATCTCGGACCCTTCCTCGGCTACCGTCCTGCCCCCCCACCCCCTCACCTGTCTTGGATGTGTGCCTCTCCCCGTTGCCAGCCGTTGCTTGTAACTGGCACATGGAGACGGTGCCAAGTTACCAAGCTTTGACCGAAGAAGCTCCAGGCAGAAGGCAAAATGTGTCGCAGACACATCTGCTTTTCTTTGTGGCCTTTGCACAGCAGAAGTTTCAGGTTCCCGTTTCCTGCCCTCCTCTGAAAGCGGCTTTGTCTTTTTTTTTCCTGGACTGAAGCACTGCACTTGTAACAATCACACAAGCATCAAAAAGCTGCCATTTCTAAGGTGGCATCCACCTCAATGCTCACATCACGAAAACACTGCAGGCGGCCGGAATTCTTCACTTCTAGCCAGCCGTTTGTTGCTTTTGTACTCACGTAGGGGAAAAAAATAACTTTTTTTTTTTTTTTGGTGTATTTGTGTGCTGAGGCTGTCGGCTGCCATAACAAAGTGACACAGACTGAGCCGCTTACACAACAGGAGCCGATTTCCTGCCAGATCTGGACACCAGGAGTCTGATGAAGGTGTCAGGGGGGTTTGGTTTCTCCTGAGGCCCCTCTCTGGCTGGTAGATGGCTGTCTCCTTCCTGAGTCTTCCCACGATTCTCACATGGAATGGGTGTCTGTGCCCAGATTTCCTTTTCTTTTTTTTTTGTTTTAATATATTTTTTAAAGTTTATTTATTTTGAGAGAGAGAGAGAGTAAGAAGGGGGAGGGGAAGGAGCAGAAAGAGAGAGGGAGAGAGAGAAAGAATCCCAAGCAGGCTCCCAGCTGTCAGCACAGAGCCCAATGTGGGGCTCGAACTCACGAACCTCGAGATCATGACCTGAGCTGAAATCAAGAGTCAGTTGTTTAACTGACTGAGCCACCCAGGCGCCCTGTACTGGTCTTTTGACCTTCGCCCTTTCTGATGTAGAGAACATTCCAGAGTGCTGGAAGAAAGCCCATCTGACCACCTCTGCCTATGTCACTTGAGGACTCTTTGGCCTGTTCAACGGGAAGTTGTTATCTTACATACTACATTATGGGAAACTGTCTGTGGTAAACCCTGAAATACATTTTCCCTTCTGATGCTTAATGACCTCACAGGACTTCATAAATTAATGCACAGAAGTGACGAATAAGGGCTGAATAGATCCCTTAAGCACTTAAGACTTCTGTTAGTAGAAACGCATGGGGAAGACTGTGTAATGGGCTTCTGGGTCAGAGGTTGCCATTTATGGGTCTGAATTGAATGTGTGTCTTTGAGCAGTGCATTCTTCCATGTCAGGGACTGTTGATTTTTGTTTCTTTCTTGACGGGGCTCTTCTGTTTGGTTTTGTGTGACCTTACAAACAAAGGCATTAGGATCGTATAAAGCATGATGATTCATTATAACATAAGAATTTCTTGGGTGGGGGCACCTGGGTGGCTCAGGCGGTTAAGCATCATACTTCAGCTCAGGTCATGATCTCACGGTTTGTGCGTTCGAGCTTGCATCGGGCTCTGCGCTGACAGCTCAGAGCCTGAAGCCTGCTTCGGATTCTGTGTATGTGTCTCTTTCTGCCCCTCCCCCACTCGTGCTCTGTTTCTCTCTCTCTCTCTCAAAAATAAATAAACATTAAAGAAAAAAAAGAATTTTGGAGTGCCTGGGTGGCTCAGTCGGTTAAGCATCCGACTTCGGCTCAGGTCATGATCTCATGGTTTGTGGGTTCAAGCCCCACATCGGGCTCTGTGCTGACAGCTAGCTCAGAGCCTGGAGTCTGTTTCGGATTCTGTGTCTCCCTCTCTCTCTGCTCCTCCCCTGCTCATGCTCTCTCACTCTCATCTCCAAAATAAAAATAAACATAAAAAAAAAGAATTTTGTGTGACCCACTCTATGAAGTAAGACATTTGTAATCTCACTGAAGAAAAGACATGCGACTCACCTCTGCATGCACTAATCGAAATCCAATTCCTTAGACCACTGTCTAGGAAATCAACAACCCTAAGTATTTCCACCTTGATGACAGGGCCCAGGTTTGTCACCAGCTTTCTCTTTTCACGCTACACCCCCCCCCCAACCTGGCTTCACCTCGCACACCCAAGCTTACATTTCCTGCGTCTGCTTCTCTAGCTGGAGTCTCTCTTCTGAGCTTAGATCCCAAGCCTTCTGACTACTACACTTTCCGCTTAATTTTCCCACGGGTAACTTGAACTCCACAGGACCCAACCGGAAACCGTTACCTTTGCTCTAAATCCTGCTCCTCCTTCTCTCTAGTCCCTGTTGGTCTAACGGCGCCATCATCAATCTAGCTGTGCTCCCTTTCAATTTACCAGTTCCTGCAGATTCTACTTCATTAGGACGTCTTGAGTACACTCTAGCCTCTCTTTCTTCATTTCTACTGTCCTGGACTCCAGCCTCCAGTGCTCCCCCATGGAGTCCTGAAAAGCTAATGGGTGCAGGACAATACCATGGTGAATATCATGAGTGAGAGATAAACAGTATCATGCTTTGGGCTCTGGAAGGTCTGGATGAAGATTCCAGGTTTGCCGCTAATAACTAACTGTGTGACCTTGGTCAAGGTGCTTCATCTCCATAAGCCTTGGCTTTCTCATTGGTATAATAAGGGAAAGGTCTAACTTTGGGAGGTGAAGTAATTTAAATAAGAGAACATATATAAAGTAGTTAGTACAGTGCCTGGAATCCAGTACTCAGATGTCTGATCATTTAATTGTGCTGATTATATTTCAGTAACACACAGCCAACTCCCTTCCTTCTCTGACCCCATCTCTTGACCCTGCTCACCCAACATTCTTCACCTCCACCATGCTGAACTCTCTGACGTTTCCAAACCAGCCAGGCTTTCTATGCTCAATGCTCTTTTATGTAAGCGAGATGCTCCCACCACCCAACCTCATGCCTGGTTCTTCCCACCTTCTCCCTCTTTACGATCGTAGGACTCATCGTTCCTGGAAAAGTCTGGTCCCTCCAGAGGTTTCCTCCTCAATCTAGTAGCTTCTTTCTGTCATTGCACCGATCACACTCAATTGCATTCATTTGTCTACTTATCCTTCATACTAATTCCTAGGCACTGAGCCTTACATATGATGGGCATTCAGTACATATTGAATGAATGATGACAGCCAACATTTATTTATCCTTATTAGGTGTCAGGATAATATTGGCTTTGATTTCTTTTTGATGAGCTCCTGAGTTTGTTTTGTTTCCTACGAGTAAAAAACCCTTTTTAGAAGTAATCTTGGTTATCTGCTCAGATTTGGAAAAACTTTAACCTTGGCAGAAACCTCCTTATCACCAATAATGTTGCTGTTTGTCTCCGTCTTTCGTGTTTGTTGTGTGACTATAAGAAGAAAATTCAAAGGGAGATAGGTTCCAGTAAGTACATTTCATGGGGTGCCTGGGTGCCTCAGTTGGTTAAGCGTCCGACTTTGGCTCAGGTCATGATCTCACGGTTCATGGTTTCCAGCCCTGCTTCGGGCTCTACGCTGACAGTTCAGAGCCCAGAGTCTTTCAGATTCTGTGTCTCCCTCTGTACCCCTCCCCTGCTCACACTCTGTCTCTCTCTGTCTCAAAAATAAATAAACACTTTTAAAAAAAAGTACATTTCTCAAGGCAGCCCCGGAGACTGAGAAATTCAGTTTTCATCTTATGTGAGTATACTTTGGACAAACTGTCCTTGGTCACTCATCAAAACCTTGTGAAATGAAACTCGAAAGCATTATGCAAAGTGAAAGACATCAGACACAAAGGGCCATATATTATATGATTCCATTTATATGAAGTGTCCAGAATAGGGACGTGCACAGAGACAGAAGGTAATTTTCTTTTTAATTTGAGAGAGAAAGAGAGCTGGGGAGAGGGGCAGAGGCAGAGGTGGGGGGTGGGGGAGAGAATCTTAAGCAGGCTCCATGCTCAGCATGGAGCCCAACATGAGGCTCGATCTCCTGACCCTGGGATCATGACCTGAGCCAAAACCAAGAGTCAGATGCTCAGCTGATTCAGCCACCCAGATGCCCCCAGACAGAAGGTAAATTAGTGGTCACCTAGGGCTGGGAGTGAAACAGGAATTGACTGCAAATGGACAAGAAGTTACTTTCTGGAGTGATGAAATGTTCTAAAATTGGATTACATGTACTGTTGCACAATTTTGCAAATTTGCTAAAACTATAAAATTGTATACTTATGATGGATAGACTTTATAATATGTAATCTATACCCCAATACCACTGTTGAAAAGAATCCTTATGAGAACTTTCCCCAGTCATACCTTATTTTTCCATGACGGTCTGGTTCTGGGAGAGATTTCCTTTCCTAATCTTTCACTCTCTGGGAACTGCAAATATGGTGGGTTTGTAATTTTACAGCTTGGCCATTCACCTGGGGAACCTGTGACAGATGTATAAGCGGTACTTTGGACCAGACTCTACTGGGCTCAGTCTATGTACACATCCCCTCTAGGCCGTATCTGTGTTTGTGCTATAACTCAAATTCATGTACTTATCATTCTAAATGGCACCATTTTACCAATAACTTAGCGTTACGGTAGCCACTTTAGGGAACTTTTGATAGTCACAGAATCATTTGAGAGATGCCTTAGAACAAAAAGGAAACATTTTCAACTATCCAATGTTGTACATTTTGGGGGGCATTGGATTTTTGGATAGAGCATCTGAAAAGAAATTTGGGATTTAAAGTTGCTTCCTTACAAGATTCCTTGGCCACAGGGGCACCTGGGTGGCTCAGTTGTTTGAACCTCTGACTTCAGCTCAGGTCACAATCTCACAGTTGGTGAGTTCAAGCCCTGCATCAGGCTCACTGCTGTCAACCCGTCACCGGGGAGTCCCCTTCAGGTACTCTCTTCCCTTCCTTTGCCTCTCCCCTAATCATGCTCTCTCTTTCTGTCTCAAAAAATAAATAAAACATTTTAAAAAAGACAGATTCCTTGGCCATGGCGAAGAAAAATGTGAAAAACATAAAAATGTGTCTCTCTTCTGAATCCCTTAATCACAACACGTATCGAATAGCCTTTGTTCTTACTGTTCCTCTTTCTCCATTCTCTGCTCTATCTCCTTCTGCCCCTCCTCTCCTGATCTGCCTGCTTCCCTCCCAAACCACTAGAAACTTTAATTTCAATTATCTTTTCAAATTAAATCCTCCTGGGAACAGAGAAAAATCCCTACAGTTGATGTTAAGCCCTGTTTTTTGCCTGTGCTGAGAGCTGTGGTCAAAATCTTTCCAAAGCCTTTGGAGAAATTTGACTCAGTGGAGGCAAATTTACAGAGGGGTTTAGAATAGTCTATGAATATGTAATCCAGGACTCACTGTTCTATCCCAATGGGTTCATAAGTAGGAACCTCCTTTGCCAAAACGAGGGGTTGCCAAGGCCAGAATGGGAAGAACTGAGTGTGGCTTAAGATGGTGGAGGAAACCAGAGGGACTGAGAAAAGTTGCAGCTGTTGGACAAGATCTTTTGGAAGCTATCCCCAGATCTTTCCAGGGAAACCACCTGGGGATCTGAGTCAGTCCTTAGGCAAAGAGGGGATGAGCCCCCTTGCAGACTGCAACACCAGGTTCTTTCATAGTATTTGGAAGCAGATCGGTCAGCAGATGTGACTCCAGCTCTCTCCTCGATTTTAGAAATGGCCTTAATCCAGAAATAAGGGATTTCATATACGAGCAAAAGCTAGAACGGGAAAGAGCCCATTGCCAGACCTCCGGCTCCTTGCTGAATCCTTTAAAAGAAACAACAAGGCTCAGAACAGATTCATGAATTTACAAAAGTCAGACGGTGGGCATCTCTAAATAATCCTCAAACCTGGGCACTTGTGTGATGAGTGTGGAGTGTTATGGGGAAGCAATGAATTGCTACCTTCCACACTTGACACCAATTTTGACCATATATGTTAACTAACTAGAATTTAAATAAAAACTTGAGGGGCGCCTGGGTGGCTCAGTCTGTTAGGCGTCAGACTTTAGCGTCGGTCATGATCTCAGTCTGTGACTTCGAGCCCCACATCAGGCTCTGCGCTGACAGCTCAGAGCCTAGAGCCTGCTTCGGATTCTGTGTCTCCCTCTCTCTCTCTGCCCCTCCCCTGCTCACACTCTCAAAAATAAATAAACTTAAAAAAATTAATTAATTAATTAATTTTAAAAAACTTGAAATTAAAAAAAAAAAATCCTCAAACACTCCCAGAGCTAATAACAGCCATCCTCTGACCTTCAACCTAAAAATGTTCCTTCCTCCTTGTGACACAGTAGCGCTAACGTGATAAGGAGGGGTTCATACAGGCAATAGAAACACCAAGTTCCGTGTTCTCCTGAAAGTCTCTTCCTGGAAATCCCTGAAAATGCCCCCATTCACAGTGCAACCATAGCTAGTTTCCACGTTGACTGACTATTACTCTGGTATCTGAGTCAAATCCAAATTGGTCAAGGAGATACAAAAAAATGTTTCCATACGGACAAGATTGGGGAGTGAAAACAGGTAAGGTTCGGAGTGCTTTATCGAAGTCTCTATCCACACTCTGCAGTCTCCTGTTAAACCAGAAGCTAAAAAAGAACTAAAGCCAATTGTTGAAGGCCTCACAGAGAAAATGCTTACCACTCATGGCTTGTACCAGTCCACATAACACTCCTACCCTCCCTTGTCGAAAAGTCCAAAGGGCTAGATACAGATGCTTTCAGGACATCAGGGCCATGAATGGGATAGACATTCCTTGCTTTACTATTGCACCAAACCCAAATCTAATTTCATACGGGTGCCTCCTGCAGCAAAGTTGCAGATTTGCAGTCTCCTTTCCTTAGTATCCCTTTAGATTAAAGCAGTCAAAACTCATTTACGTTCCCCTGGGGAATTAGCAGCGTGCTTGGACAATTCAATCATCTTCCACCAGGGCCCCAAGGACCTTCCATTCCTACGATGCTACACTTGCCCAATATATAATGAGCCTTTGCTGTGTTCTAGAGATGAGGTGAGACCCAAGACCGATTCCATCTTCCTCACTGTTTTATCCTCCTCAGAAAGGACATGGGGCTTTCAAAGAGAAGTCACAATTTGGTCAAAGTGAGTTTCATTTCCTGGGATGTGCTTTATCCTAAGGAGGCAAATCCCTGACTTGAGACATACCGCAGAACCTTCAAAACTTTCCCAGGCCAGTAAATAGGAGACAATTAAGAAGATTTCTGGGTCTTGGGGCGCCTGGGTGGCTTAGTCAGTTAAGCGTCCGACTTTCGCTTAGGTCATGATCTCGCGGTTCGTGGCTTCGAGCCCCGCGTCGGGCTCTGTGCTGACTGCCAGCTCAGAGCCTGAAGCCTGTTTCAGAGTCTGTGACTCCCTCTCTCTCTGACCCTCCCCTGCTCACGCTGCCTCTCTCTCTCTCTCTCCTAGAAATAAATAAAACATTTTAAAAATTAAAAAAAAAGATTTCTGGGTCTCACCGGCCGCTGCCAATGACTTCCAGCTCCTATGAAATTGCCAGGGCACTAAATGACTTAACCAACTTCTCAATAACCGAACCTCTCTCCTGGGAGTCTAAAAATGAATGGGCCTTTCGTAAGTTAAGATTAGCCCTCCAACAGTCATCCACATTGGCCTTCCCAATTATCATAGGCCTGTCTGCATATTTCTTTTTTTTTTAATTTTTTTAATGTTTTAATTTATTTCTAGGAGAGAGAGAGAGAGAGAGACAGCATGAGCAGGGGAGGGCCAGAGAGAGAGGGAGCCACAGACTCTGAAACAGGCTCCAGGCTCTGAGCTGACAGTCAGCACAGAGCCCGACGTAGGGCTCGAACCCACGAACCACGAGATCATGACCTAAGCCAAAGTCGGATGCTCAACCGACTAAGCCACCCAGGTGCCCCCTGTCTGCATATTTCTATATGAGACTCAACTTCATGGGGGTCATGAGACCCCAAGAATTCTCTCTCTTGAACACTCTCTCTTGGTCCAGCGGCTGCACCATTTTACATTCTCATCAGCAATATGTGAGGGCTCCAATTTCTCTACATCTTTGCCAACACTTGCTATTGTCATTTTTTTTTTTTTAATTACAGCCACCCTCGTAGGTGTGAATTAGTAGCTCAGTGTGGTTTTTATGTGCATTTCCCTAATAGTAAATATGTCCAGTATTATTCTACATGCTTTTCCATTTGTGTTCTCCTCTTTGGAGAAATGTCTACTCAAGCCCTTTGCCCATTTTTAAATTGGTTTGTTTGTCTTTCTGTTGTTGACATGAAGGAGCTCTTCATACATTCGGAATATTAAACCTTGTCCGATGGGTAGTTTGCAAATATTCTCTCCCATTCTATGGGTTGCCTTTTAACTCCCTTGATGGTGTTCTTAGATGCACAAAAGTTTTCAGTGTGAATGAAGTCCCACTTATCTTTTTCTTTTGTTTCCCATGCTTTTGGTGTCATACTTGAGAACACATTGCCAAATCCAACGTCATGAAGGTTCTTCCTGTTTTCTTCTACGAGTTTTCTAGTTTTAGTTCTTCAGTTTAAGGCTTTGACCCATGTATTGTTGTCCTTGATCCACTGTGAGTTAATTCTTATATATGGTACAAGGTAGCACCCACGGATGCTGCATGTGGATGTCCCATTTTCCCAGCAACATGTGTTGAGGAGACTGCTCGCTCTTTCTTGAATGGTCCTGGCACCCTTGGGGAAAAATCAATGGACTGTGAATATGAGGATTTATTTCTGCATTCTCCATTCTCCTTCATTGGTCTGTCTATATGTCTGGCTTTACTCCGGTTCCACTGTGTTTTGTTTAGTGGGGCTTTGTAGTAGGTCTTAAAACTGGGAAGCGTAGTCTTGCTCTGTCAACCCAGTTTGATGGATGATCTTTGTTCCTCATTGAAAATGTACAACATTTCTCCTACGAACCTGTTAATTCTTCCCTTACATATTCCTACTCATCACTATGATACCTAGAACCTTGGTACTCTTCTTCTATTACCTGAAGAAAGGGAAATTCATAATGATCTAACCTCTGTTCCTGAATGATTTATCAAAGACTTTAGAAAAACTCTTGGGGTGCCTGGGTGGCTCAGTCACTTAAGGGTCCAACTCTTGATTTTGGTTCACGATCTCAAGGTCCATGAGTTTGAGCCCCACGTCTGCACTAATAGTGCAGAGCCTGCTTGGGACTCTCTCTATCCCTTTCTCTCACTGCCCCTCCCTCATTCTCTCTCTCTCCCTCTCAAAGATAAATACATTTTAAAAAATCTTAAAATTTTTTTTAATGTTTTATTTATTTTTGAGAGCAAGAGAGACAGAGCACGAGCAAGGGAGGGGCAGAGGGGGGGAGACACAGACTCTGAAGCAGGCTCCAAGCTCTGAGCTATCAGCACAGAGCCTGATGCGGGGCTCGAACTCACAGACTGCGAGATCATGACCCGAGCCGAAGTCAGATGTTTAACTGACTGAGCCACCCAGGTGCCCCTAAAAAAAATCTTTTGAAAAAAGAAAAAGAAAAACGCAGACTTAATCTTATTGGTTGATGGACCATATCTTCAAACTGAGGCAGGAAAATATCCTGTAACAAACCCACTTTACCTCTAGAATATGATCTCTTGGCCGTGGCAACATTCACCCAGATGGCAGAATTCCCTGTATTCCCTGTGCTCACCAGGGCTTTCCAGGTAGTTCCAGATAAGAAGGTTAAATATACACATGGAGAGTAAATATGTATTTTGGGTAGTTCATAATGTTAGAATGCTTTGGAAACAAAGAGTCCCCTTACCCTCAACAGAAACTCCAGCTGGAATGGAAGCATGGGAGGGAAATAGCGCTGGTACCAATATGCAGACAAAAGAACATCTATCCCATGTCCCTCTTCAGATGTAAACATCCAACCTAGTGCAAAGCTGATGGCTATTGGTTCGTTGTTTTCTGTTTACTCAGAAAATTTCTCTTAAAATAAGGATTGCAAAGAGGGTGAGGATGAAGCCAAAGATACCTTTGTCTCCCGTGTGAATCTGATCAACTCTGTTACTAACTCACTCTGGCTAATAGGGCCACCTTGTAATTCGAGAAAGTGTTTTAAGCTCTAAGTACCTAAAAGGACAAGCCAATGCCTGGGAGGAGCTAGGCTGCATAGAATCCCCCATGCTGCTTTAAAAGGCAAGGAGGACCCAAATACAGCTGCAAGAATAATTTTAAGAAGGGTAGACTCGCTGAGGAATCGTGTTTTAAAAAATAATGAATTTGGGAAATAAGAGAATTCTTTGTTCTTCTTAGATTTACAAAATGGCAATTTAAATTTCAGGTGTCCCCTTCCCCCATTTCCTTAATGCATCCTGAAATGATCTCAGTGCAAATTTTGATCTGGGCCACCTTGCTCTCTCACCTGTTGGAAATCTACTTGGTCAGTGTGTGGCATAGAAGTTAGGATGCCCCTCCTCTTTCTCTTAAAATCTTCTACCCAAAGTGAAATGAAACCCAGCCTCTTCCTTTGACTCAAGGAAAGATGACTTCTTTTGAATACATTTCCCTTTGTTTTCTCCAAGAGGCATCTCTTAACCATTTAAGCCTAAAATATTTATTTGCTAGTTACAGTTGAACTGTTTGCTTGGCTTCATTTCTACTTTATTGGAAAAGCTAAGTGAAGGCTGAGGAATGCTTCCTTGGTAAGTACAGCTCCCAGAGCCTAGAACCATCTACACTCAGACTATCTGAGCCTAGATCTGGTTTCCTGGATATTAAGCCATGGGTCCTAAGGCAAGCCACTTAATTTCATCCATAAAATGTGGATAATATACACTCTGTCCGCCTAATAGGTTGCTGTGATGACCAAACAAGATAAAGTATGAGAAAGCACTCTTTAAGAAGGAGACAGTACGAAGAATGGTTATCTGTGAGCAGCAGGATTATAGGCCAACTTTCTTTTCTTCTACATGTTTTCTTCTCTCTGTCATATAATTTAATCTTTAAAAAATAACTTTTCAGAGGCGCCAGTGTGGCTCAGTCAGTTAGGTGTCTAGCTCTTAATTTTGGCTCAGGTCAGGATCTCATAGTTTGTGGGATGGAGCCCTGCATCAGTCTCTAACCTAATGTGAGCCTGCTTGGGATTCTCTCTCTCTTTCTCTCTCTCTGCCCATCCCCCACACGTGTGCACACTTTCGCTCTCAAAATAAATAAATAATTAAAAATTTAAAAATAACATTTAATTTTATTTGTTATTAAATGTTATATATATTTTTTATTTTCTTTCTTTCTTTTTTTTTTTAAAGTAGACTCCATGCCCCAATGTGGGGCTCGAACTCACAACCCTGAGATCAAGAGTCATATGCTCTATTGACTGAGACAGCCAGGTGCCCCAAATGTTATATATGTTAAAATGAAAGGATGCAGTGCTGGACAAATAGGAATAAAAATTAACCTTCTTTTGATGTAACTCTAATTTTATACATTTTCCTAATAAAACGCATACATTTCTAACTTTAAGTTTTAAACTGATGGTGTCAGAGTATTGCTGGGGGATCTGAGCAGGTAGAAAATAGTTAAACTGTACTCGTAAACACTAAGAAAAGCAGAAATAGGGGGCACCTGGCTGGCTCACTTGCCAGGGAATATGGCTCTAGGTCTCAGGGTTGTGAGTTCAAGCCCCATGTTGGGTGTAGAGTTGACTTAAAAAAAATAGAAATAGAAATAGGACTTTTCTTGGTCCTAAGAAGAAAGCCAAGTCTTGGAAATTTGGTTAATTTAAACACAACAAATGCCTTTATGTAGAGCTTTTAGAGTCCTACAGTTAAGAAGTGAGCCTCTGCTTTCTGCGCTGGATGCACAGGTTCAAGTACCTCTGTCCCCTTTGGCGGTGGGAACGCAGGGGCTCCTAGCTCTGTGGCAGTTCCGGCAATAGTTCAGCAGGTTCGGTGTCACACCCCGTGCACACACAGCTAAGTGTTCAGCTGACTTCCGGGTAGTCCCTTGTTGATTTCAGGACCACTCTGCACAGCTCTCTCCTCTCCCATGTTCTGCCCGTACCCGCTGCGCCTGTCTCCAGAAATGTCCATCGCGGCTTCTCCAACGTCTCCACCTCCCATCCTGCCTGGCTTCTGGAAAGTGCCTCCAGACAGAAAACCAGGGAAATTATAGGACTCTCCCTATTGGGGATTGCTCGCTTTCAGGGACCAGTCATTTGTTGCCCATTGTCTAAGATCTGAAACCATCTGGCTCCTAGGGTTTGTTCAGTTTTCCAGCTGTTTGAGGCTAGAGAGAAACTCTGGAACCAGTGACTCCTATATGGCCACAGTCAGAGAGTCCTTAAATTTCTGAAGCTAGAGCCTTCATATCCTAAAAGAGATTGCTCCTATTCTGGATTAGAAAGTTGGTCAGTGCGGGACAGGCACATAGTGCTCTTTGTATCTCTTCTAACACCAGTGGCTAAGTTACAGAGCAAAATTGAGGGCTAATTTATTCAGCAAAGAATTACTGAATGCCCACTATATGCCAGGTTTTCATTTGGCCCTGGGGCTACAGTAGGGGACAAGCCATCAAAGTCCCTGCTTCCCAGTAAAAATCAGTAGTGGCCTAGAGCATACAATCTAAGGGACATCTCTCACCATACCACCTGCCCTGACATCACCTTTCCTTCTTCTTGACTTAAAACTCCCTACTTTTAGGTTTGACTCTACAAATCTTTTTCCACTAGCTATGAGTGTTTTGCACTGCGCTAGATGCCGAGGATGATTCCAATCATGAGCAAAGCACAACTTCTACCACCAAGTAGCTCCAGAGGAGATGAGGCTTGTATACGAACAATTAATAAATTCAACTCCCCAGGGCCCCTTGTTTCCCTAAAAGCATTGGTTGATAAGATAAACTGACACATAGAGGTCCAGAGCCTCTGCGGTTCTCCATTCAGTTCCAAGAATGAGGAAAGCACTGAGAGGTCTTCTCATAGTTTTACTTGGGTCCATCTTCGGAGGGGCAAGAGAAGGGAGTGCCTTTTCCCCCTTCAGACTCATATATTTACCTGCCTTTTTTTTTTTTTTTTTTAGTTTATTTGTTTTGAGAGAGAGAGAGCGAGAGAGCGCGCGCATATGTGGGAGGGGCAGAGAGAGAGGGAGAGAGAGAATCCCAAGCAGGGTCCATGCTGTCAGTGCAGAGCATGACTCGAGGCTGGATCTCGCAACTGTGAGATCATGACCTGAGCTAAAATCGAGAGTCAGATGCTCAGCCGACTAAGTCCCAGGCACCCCCTGCCACTGAACTTCTGATTGGAACTTCCTCCATTACTTCAACCTCAATATGTACCCAACTGACTTCTTCACTGTATCCTCCTTTCCTTCCTTCTCTTCATTTTTTTTTTAATTTTTTAATGTTTTTTATTTATTTCTAGGAGAGAGAGAGACAGCGTGAGCAGGGGAGGGTCAGAGACAGAGGGAGTCACAGACTGAAACAGGCTCCAGGCTCTGAGCTGGCAGTCAGCACAGAGCCCGACGCGGGGCTCGAACCCACGAACCGCGAGATCATGACCTGAGCGAAAGTCGGACGCTTAACCGACTAAGCCACCCGGGCGCCCCTCCTTCCTTCTCTTCAAAGGAATCAGCCCCATTCACCCTGCTGCGTGGAACAGAAATCCAGGCTCACCCTTGACCTCTTCTCTCTTTTCTCTCTTACCTAATCCCTCATTGATATCTGTCAGTCAGACCCCTTCTTTTCACTCCCCAAGTAAGCTTCATGATCAAGTGGCCTTGCCTGCCTGTGCTCAGCTATCTCCCTCATAGAATAGGTGCCCAACAGACAGTTACCGAGTGAATGAATGAATGAATGAATATTTACTGCAACTACCTTGGTCTAAGCCCTCATCTTAGCAAATGAACTGCTATGAGAATCTAACTAGATTCAAGGATGGCAAGCAGAAAGCACTTGAATCCATTGACAATGCTGCCAAAGGGATCTTTCCAATACACTCGATTTTTGCTGTTCATTATGTGTTATGAAGTTGCCGCAGACACTGAATTACTGAATGCTGAACCGTTCCTTCTTTTTTTACATTAAAACAATTTTTTAAAAATGTTTATCTATTTTTGAGAGAGAGAGAGAGAGAGTGTGAGCAGGGAAGGGCAGGGAGAAGACACAGAATCAGAAGAGCTGAGCTGTCAGCACAGAGCTGGATGCAGGGCTTGAACTCTCCAGCCGTGAGATCATGACCTGGGCCGAAGTCAGACACTTAACCCACTGAGCCACCCAGTGTCCCTAAACCATTCTATCGAAGGGGAGATACAGAATTGGGTTCCTGAGAGTCTTTTGGTCACAACATTTTTCACCAACCTATTAATGCATAACCTTGCTTTATGGGTGTTTCTGTTTAAAGATGCCTTATTTAGGGGCTCCCTGGGTGACTCAGTCAGTTAAGCATCCAACTTAGGCTCAGGTCATGATCTCGTCGTTTGTGGGTTCAATCCCCATGTCGGGCTCTGTGCTGACAGCTCAGAGTCTGGATCCTGCTTCAGATTCTGTGTCTCCCTCTCTCTCTGCGCTTTCCCTGCTCCCTCTCTGTCTCTGTCTCTCTGAAAAGTAAATGAACATTAAAAAAAAAAGATGCCTTATTTACTATATATCGCTGATTCATTAACGTTGAACTCACAGCCACCAGCAGTGCTACTCATGCCTGAATGGACCTCCTCTAACACAAGTATTTTCTCCATACAGCACATCCCAGGCTTCTTGCTTTAGGAGCACTAGACAACATTCCAGCACTAAGCTTGGGGGCCGTGATGAACAATGAAATCACCCACAGAAAGCAGAAGAAATGCAAAATATAGGGCACTAAATAGACCGCAAAAAGGACCCTGGTTTATAGTAGGAGCTGAAACAGGAAGACAGAGCATCTCCTTATTTGACCTCAGCTGGGAACGTGTGCACTGAGAGACTCAAATTTTTCACCGCTCTGCACATGTCCGCAAATGACTCTGGAAGTGCCACAAGTATTGATTTTGAGGTCGCAAATAAATTTTAGCCAGCAGGCAAATGTGCAAATCCAGAATCTTCAAATACAGAACCTGTGAATAGTGAGGATGAANTTGCCATTGCCCCTAGGGAACTTGGTTTCATTTACTACCTCTTTATAGGACCAAGTATTTCTATTTAAGTTCTGAGTTTATATGCTGGTCTCCCGTGCTTCTTGGGGAAAGAAACCATTAGCTTATATTCTTATCACAAAACACAGAGGCTGGCACACAGAAGGTGTTTAATAAATAGCACATCTGAAAACAAAAAATAAGTGAATGAATCCACAAAGTGAAAAACAAATGAACAATGGTAGATCACGGTATCTGAGCTAGATGACAGGTAAGCCATTATTTTAAGTTATTTTCAATGTGCTCTTAATAAATTTGCCTGCGGTGAGTGCATAAGTCTCTTTAACTCGTGAATTAAGCTCTGATACTAAATGTCTCACCAGAAGGATAAGAAAAGGACCACCCCAATCTTTGCCATTTGGCTTGGTTAACTTGTAGAGTTGAATAAAGCCCAGTTGGCTTGCACTTCACTGCGTCGGACATTGATGACTTTGCCTAAATTCTGTCTGATGCTCCCATTCTATGTACATTCCGATTCCCCTTTGTGCAGATTCCCGGCCAGTGGGCTTTTTGGTCTTCTTCCACTCCCTGTCCAGTGAATTTTAACCCCACTATCTGATATTCATTTAAATAGTGGGCAATGCCAAGTGGGGAAACTCCATGATTTTCAGTTTCAGTTAAGCTGTTGTCTGAAAATAAGTGTCCCAGGCAAAGGGTTCTTGGAAATGCTGGCCATTATCAACAATGGCTTGTTTCAACTTGAATCATGTCAGCTGAACGTGGTTTATTGTGTGTGACAGTCCCACTGACCATGATAAGTCATTCTCTCAACTCTCATTTATTCAGGATAAAAAAGAAAGGGTATATGCATAGCCTCTGAGGATAATTCTCAACTGTACACAGCAAGTGATCAAGCACTACAGGTTTTGGCTTTGGTTATTATTATTATTTTTTAATCATGCCCCTTATACCTCCTCTCTTCTCTATCCTCACAGCCAGGCCCTTGGTCTAGGGACCAGCTTTAACTCCTTCTTACTTGTTTTTTCCTTCTTTCAGTGTGTCAGCTCCTCCCTCTCCAGGACTCATCTGCCCTGTACCTCTGCCTTCTCGGGACTCAAAGCCAGATTTTGCTCTCTCCCTTTCTCCACCGCCATGGTGGAGTGTATGCAGTGGCTTACACCAAGACTTTTCTGTTCCCTGTGGCTTCTCACAAGACTTTTCAGGATCCTGAGATTCCTGGCCAAGAAATAAGAGCAGAATTGTCCCACTCCCCAGGGGGTTCAAATGAAAACTGGTAATAGAATCAGGTCCTACTCCAAGAAGGGACACTGGAGAAGAACCAAGCTGGATCTATACGGAATCCCACATGA
Source organism: Crocuta crocuta (assembly GCF_008692635.1). NCBI lineage: Eukaryota > Metazoa > Chordata > Mammalia > Carnivora > Hyaenidae > Crocuta > Crocuta crocuta. The sequence goes on along the minus strand of NW_027551578.1, from coordinate 2,193,071 downwards.
GATGCACACATATTTGATTCTTCTTTTTTTTTAAGTTTATTTATTTTGAGAGAGAGAGAGAATAAGTGGAAGGGGCAGTAGAGAGAGAATCTCAAACTGCTCCACACTGCCAGCATAGAGCCCAATGCGGGGCTTGAACTCGTGACCTGTGAGGTCATGGCTTGAGCTGAAGTTGGACACTTAACTGACTGAGCCACCCAGGTGTCACATATGCACATTCATTTGTGCCATATCACAGTCACCAGCATCTTACCATATGAAGCTGAAACATCACCATCTCTGGACAGTTGTCCATGTTTTCTTAGGAAGATTTTTCTCTTTGTTTCTATGCTTCTGCATGGTAGTAGCTTGGTTCAGTAATAAATATGTGAGACCTTTTGGTGGAAAAACATGCCGCAGATTTCATCATTCCTGCACTGATAATATCTCAGGCTTCCTCTCTGCTGAAAACCAGGTCCAAGGGCCCTATCTGTTACTTCACAGATAACGATCCCTCCTGGTCTCTGTGGGGTCCTCAGCTTCATTACCTGCTTTGTTCAGATCGTCATCCTCAGTCTTGCACACGGGCCCACTGCCCATCTCCACGGTGTGGCTCATGGTGGCCCCTGTCCTAGAAAGCCAGCCTCTGTTTCTCCTTAAAGGTCCAGAAAATTTCAACTCCCTCCCCTCGGCCCTTCTTTAGGGAGGGTCCCCCTCTGTGACTGCCTGGAGTCTGTAGCACTCTGGTATGGTGCTTATATTCCTAAAATAATGCTTGTTATTGTTTTTAACCTTTTCACGTATATATACCTGAATTGTGAGCTCTTGGGAGTCCAGGACATATTTATGGCCAGAGCTGTCCAACAGAAATATAATGTGAGCCACAAATGCAGGCTTTGTATGTAATCACAAATTTTCTAGTAGCCACATAACGACATAAACAGGTGAAATTAATTTTTAATAATATATTTTCTTGAGCCAAATATATCCAAAATATTACCATTTTAACATGCAATCAACATTAACAATTGTTAATGAGATCTCTTAAATTCTTGATTTCAGATTGCCTTGGGAATCCTGTGTGTATTTTATATGTACGGCACATCTCAACTTGGACTAGCCACATTTCAAGTGATCAGTAGCCCTCTGGGGCGAGTGTCTCATACTGGACAGTGCCTGATACACACACAGTTGAGTGACAGTAAAATATACACAAACACTATGAGTCAATGGATTGCTGTCACACTGGAGGAAGGTCTCTGGCACAAGTTTCTATCCTCAGCCCTGTTCTGTTTATCAGTTTCATTGATGGTGTGGATACCACAGTGGCTAAGAACAACCACTGGGTAATGTGCACATAGCTAACAGTACTGTACTGTGCCCTTAAATATTTGTTAAGAGGATGCATTTCAGACAAGCGCTGAAAAATGTGTACAATTGTTGAATCATTATATCGTACACATGAAGCTAAGAGAACACTGTGTGTTAATCATGCTTTAAAAAAGACGGAGGGGCACATGGGTGGCTCAGTCCATTGAAGGTCGGACTTTCGCTCAGGTCATGATCTCCCCATTCGTGGGTTCGAGCCCCACGTTGGGCTCTGTGCTGACAGATAGTTCAGAGCCTGGAACCTGTCTTTGGATTCCCTGTCTCCCTCTCTTTCTGACCCTCCCCTGCTCACGCCGTCTCTATCTCTCTTTCAAAAATAAATAAAGCATTAAAAAAATTTTTTAAAAAGAGTGTGGATCTCATGTTATTGTTTTTTATCACAATTTAAAAAAAAAGAACACTTGCTCTGAGTCAGAGAGAGCTTAATTGCAAATCTTGGCTGAACCACTAAATACATGTGTGAATATGAGCAAGTTAATTTTCTTCTCTTAACTTTGGTTTCATCATCCATAAATGGGGATAATTGCACCTACCTCAAAGGACCTTTGTGGAGAGTAATTAGATACTGCCTGTAAAATGCTTCCTCCAGTACACAGAACATATTAAGCCCTTAAAAATATTAGGCTTTACCACCATTATTACTACCCTAAATGGTATTTTTATTAATTTGGTAGATGATGTAATTCTGGGAAAGCTAGGTCTTTAACTTAGATTGAAAAATCAAGATTCAGGGGGTTCCATGGGTGGCTCAGTCGGTTAAGCATTGGACTTTGGCTCAGGTCACAAACTTGCAGTTCCTGAGTTCAAGCCGCAAATAGAGCTCTCTGCTGTCAGCCTGGAGACTGCTCTGTCTCCCTCTCTCTGCGCCCCTCCCCCACTCATTCCCCCCCACCAATAAAGAAACATTAAAAAAAAAAAAATCAAAACTCACGAAGCTTTTCCCAGATAGGATTCATTAGGCTGAAAAAAGAATATGAAATCTAATATAGATTAGTTAAGGTATTGCATTTGGGTTAAAAAGTACAGCTGCACAGGGTGCCTGGCTGGCTCAGTGGGTTGTGAGCATAGAGATCACTTGAATAAATAAATAAAAAATAATAATTTTTTTAATTAAAAAAAATCCAGCTACACAAAAATAAGCTTTCAGATTCACCATTGCCCCTACAAAAAGCATCATGTGATTATTCACTGACAAAATATAGTTGAGAATAAAATTATCATTATACTTTTTATTTTATTAAATATTTCACATACAATGCAAACAGTACAAAAGAGTGTAAAGTAAAAGTTTAAAGAATCCCCCTCTCAGAATCTCCCTTTCCCACTCCTGCTTTGGTACATGTCCTTCCAGAAACATCCTCTGCCTAAATAAACATATATTTATTTATCTTTTTTAAATGCGAACACTTATGGGGACAGACTGTTACTCTTTTTGCTACTTACTTGAAAAGGAGTTAACATGTAAGTTGAGATGCATGATGGGGTCACTATTTTTCATACATGTGATGTGTCAACTCCAACTTTGATTTTAAGCTTCAAAAAAAGTAGACCAACAGTAAAATGAAGAAAACATTCCAGAGCTATTTAGAACCCACCCAACACGTCTGGAAATTTTCACTCACATAGGGATGCTACCTTTTTTTAAAAAATTTTTTGTAATGCTTATATTTATTTTTAAGACAGAGAGAGACAGAGCACGGGCAGGGGAGGGGCAGAGAGAGAGGGAGACAAAGAATCTGAAGCAGGCTCCAGGCTCTGAGCTGTCAGCACAGAGCCTGACGTGGGGCTTGAACACTACCTTTTACGAAAAACACAGACAAACTGCTCTGTGTCTGGCAGAGAGTGATTAAGGGGGCAGAGTAATTCAAAACCATATCTTCACAGATGACTGGCTAAGGATGTTATCCCCAAAGAAAGAATATCTCAGGGGAACGTGCTAGCCATTCAATGGGAGCCATCCAGAAGACCTCAGCGAGTGGGGCATAACCAGGATTTGAGCTGTTGGAAGGCGTTATCGTGACCAGGTAGGGATTTTGGTGGAGATTAGTGAGCAGGAAAGGGCCTTTTTAAAATTAGAAGCTGCCAAGGAGGAATGTTGTTTCTAAAAAAATTTTTTTAAATGTTTTATTCATTTCCAGGAGAGAGAGAGAGAGAGACAGCGTGAGCAGGGGAGGGTCAGAGAGAGAGGGAGTGACAGACTCTGAAACAGGCTCCAGGCTCTGAGCTGGCAGTCAGCACAGAACCCGACGTGGGGCTCGAACCCACGAACCGCGAGATCATGACCTAAGCCAAAGTCGGACACTTAACCGACTAAGCCACCCAGGCGCCCCTGTATGTTGTTTCTAAAAATTAGAATGGTCTGAAGATTGAACGCGTGACCAAGTGTGGTCCCCTCCCCCCAATCATTCAGATTTTAAGGAGAGGCTGGTACCCCATTCATGAAAATAACGGCCATGTTCTTCAATGCATTTCATTCATTATGTCAGAGTACTTTATTTGTATCTTTGAGCCTGGCTTATTGCCTGGTGCAAAACAGATTAAAATAGAAGAAAGGAAGGAGGGAGGGAGAGAGGGAGGGAAGGAAGGGAGGGAGGGATGGTGGACAGGGAGAGGGAGGGAGAGAGGGAGGAATGAGTGATATTAACTCTAGCATCCCACCAGCTTGCCCATCTGATTTCACAGCCTCCTTTTGCATTGATTTTTCACGTGTGCCACTCTATTCCTCTACCCCACGTTCCCATCTCCCCTTCCACTGAACTCAGTTGCTGTGAAAACTCTTCTTCTCTTCTCCCAAGGGGCAGTTTATTGTCTGGTTAAGCCTCCTTGGCTAGGTGCTGCTCTTGCACTCCAGAAGAGCTAGCTTGTGGCAGATTCTTCCCAAATGCTGTAATTCACTTGCCACATTTTCTAGGTTTCTGCGCTCTCTTTGGCCTTTTTCCTGAACCTCAAAGGGCTAGAGAGTGAAAGGGTTTCTGAATCCTGGCTGGGCTCGCTCTCCCTATTCCAGGTGCTGTGACTGTCACCTGTGAGTGCAGACTCTTCTGGACTTTCCACAACCAAATAGCTCCCTGGAGTCAGGCATCTCCCCAGTAAGAAGACAGTGGCCCGCGGGGAGGCCCCACTGCTTATTAGCTAAGCAAATGGGCAAATCAAATCCCTTCGATGAGCCCCTTTCTCTTTATTCTTTAGATGGAGTTCTGGGCAGTACCTCCCATGGATTTCTTGGGTCAAATGAGAAAAGTCTAGGAGAAAGTGCTTTATAACGAACCAAGGGCTGGTTATTTTTATTTCTCTTTCCTATCCCTTGCTTTCTGCCACCTGATTCAGGCCTTCGTTGCCTCTCAATTCAAAGACACGTTAACCTCTCAACTACTCTCCCTGCCTTTAAGGCCTGTATCTACCTCCAACCTATTGGACATGCAAGTGCCTGACTGATCTTTATTTAGTTTAAGAACTTTTAAAAAAAATTTAGAGAGTGAGAGAGAGACAGGGAGAGAGCAGGGGAGAGGGACAGAGGGAGAGAGAGAAAGAATCTTAAGCGGGGCTCTACCCTCAGCGCAGAGCCTGATGCAGAGCTTGATCCCAGGATGGTGGCTGAGATCATACCTGGGTGGAAATCAAGAGTGGGATGCTCAGCTGACTGAGCCACCCAGGCACCCCCTAAATGGTCTATCCAAAACTCAGATTTTATTGCTTTGAAGTGGTCAATATAATTAAAATTAAAACTTAAAAAAATAAAGTGCTCAGTAGCTTCCCACTACCTAAGAGACAGAGTCCAAACTTCACAGCGTGTAATTTGAAACCCTCATGAGCCCAATGTCAAAGCCACTGTTTCTGCCTCTCTGCCTTTGGACTCCCCAAAAGCAACCCACCTTCTAACTAGCTAGGACTCTCCCTGCCCCTCCCTGGTCAGGCTTCACTTACTCAAAGTCAAGCCCAATTTAAGGCAGCATGTTATCATTTAGGGTAGGATACGTTTTTTAAACTAGTTATATTCCGGGGCGCCTGGGTGGCTCAGTCAGTTGAGTGACCGACTTCGGCTCAGGGCATGATCTCACGGTTTGTGAGTTCAAGCCCCGGGTCGGGCCCTGTGCTGACAGGTCAGAGCCTGGAGCCTGTTTCAGATTCTGTGTCTCCCTCTATCTCGGCCCCTTCCCAATTGGCACTCTGTCTCTCTCTCTCTCAAAAATAAATACACAATTAAACAAAAATTAAAAAAAATAAATCAACTAGTAATATTCCAGTAACTTTGCGAATGAAAAAATGTGAAGAAAATTAAGAACAAATAATGGAGTCATTCTTTCACCGATCCTCAACCAATTTCAGGGAAATCGTTTCTCCAAAGCAGCAATTCTTTCTGATAAATCTTTCTATGTCTAAAATGAAACTGAAACAAAAAGAGTGAAATTATGGGAAAACTGTGATGGTTTACTAGATATTGTGTGCTTTTGCTAGCTCGACACTGGTAATACTTGATAATCAAGAGTAAATTGGGGCCCCTGGGTGGCTCGGTCAGTTGAGCGTCCGACTTTGGCTCAGGTCATGATCTCACCGTCTGTGGGTTGGAGCCCCCCGGCGGGCTCTTTGCTGACAGCTGGGAGCCTGGAGCTGCTTCGGATTCTGTGTCTCCCTCTCTCTCTGCCCCTCCCCCACTTGTGCTCTGCCTCTCTCTGTCTTTCAAAATTAAATAATGTAAAAAAAAAAAGATTAAATTAACAGGCTGACATTTAAAAATGTATACTTTAGTAAGTATATAAGCAATTAGGTATGCTTGTGGAGAGGCTGACCAAGATGGATACATTAGGAGATAGAAGTGCTCATCTAAATTTTCTATATTTCTTTTTTTTTTTACAGTGGTGATATATTTACAGTAATGATATTTTTAAAAGAATTTTTATATCACTAAGTGCCTAGCATTGTGCTGGGTGCTATTGCAACTAGAAGAAAAGTCTTGAGGGGCACCTGGCTGCTCTGTCGGTAGAGTATGCAATCCTGAATTCTGGGGTCGTGTGTTCAAGCCCTGCACTGGGCATAGAGCTTACTTCAGGAAAAAAAACAACAAAAAAACAAATACCCTTAAAAATAGAACTACCCTATCATCCAGCAATTGCACTACCAGGTATTTGACCAAAGAATACAAAAATACTAATTCAAATGGATACACACACCCCAATGTTTATAGCAGCATAATCTACAATAGCCAAATTATAGAAACAGCCCAAATGTCCATCAACTGATGAATGGATAAAGAAGATGTGGTATGTACACACACACACACACACACACACACACACCACACACTCACTGGAATGTTGCTCAGCCATAAAAAAGAATGAAATCTTGCCAGTTGGAACAATGTGGATGGAGCTAGACAGTATTAATCTGAGTGAAATAAGTCAGTCAGAGAAAGACAAATACCATATGATTTCACTCATGTGTGGAATTTTAGAAACAAATGATTCCAGGGAAAATCAAAGAGAGAGAGGCAAACCAAGAAATGGACTCTTCATGACAAAGAACATACTGATGGTTGAGGGTGGGTGGGGTGCGGGGGGGCAGATGAGTTAAGTAGGTGGTGGGGATTAAGGAATGAGTGCACTTGTGATGAGCCCAGGATGATGTACGGAAATGTTGAATCACTATATTATATACCTGAAACTAATGTTATGCTGTATGCTCACTAAGTGGAATTTAAATAAACACGNTCAGAGAGTCTCTTTTAAAATACTGTGGCGGGGGGCGGGGAGGGGGGCATAAGGGAGGAGGAATTTACACACATCCTCATCAGAGGAACTGGAAACTTTTTGAACCTTTAAATCAGCTGCAAGTCCTCAGCCTGGACAAACTCCCTCCTCAGCAAGACAACTCAGGGCAACCAGATTATCTTTGTAGATCACTTGGATAGGCCAATCTAGTTAAACAAACTTCCATCCCTCATTTGCATATCGACCCAACCAATTCTAGTTAACCTAATTTCAACCCCTCATTTACACAGAGGACCTAGATGAACACTACACGGTAAACTTCCACCTTTAAAACTCTGCCTCCCTCTTCTATTTAATATTAAAAATTTTTTAAACATTTATTTATTTTTGAGAGACGAGACAGACAGAGCACAAATGGGGGAGGGGCAAAGAGAAAGACGGACACAGAATCCAAAGCAGGGTCCAGGCTGAGCTGTCTGCACAGCGCCCCATGAGGGGCTCAAACCCACAAACTGGGAGATCATGACCTGAGCCAATATTGGACACGTAAGCGACTGAGCCACTCAGATGCCATTCTGCCTCTGTCTTTCTCTTCCTCAGAGCACAAGTCAGGTTGCTACCTGAATCTGTGTCTCCCAAATGACAATTCTAGTTGCTCAACCGAATGCCTGTTTGCTTTGATTTTCAGTGAATTCTTTCTTATCAATGTTTTGTTGAGGTGATAAAGCATCAACTTAAAAAAAAAAAAAAACCTATGCCAAAGAGTCTAGAATTAAATACATTTTCTAAAATTTTGGCCAAATACATTACACAATTGGTCTCAAAGTATTCTAATTTTACGTTCTGGCACATGACAAAAACAAGGACAAGATAAACTTCTTAATGGCTGGCAGAATTTAAGGTCATTAAATTCTCAAAATAGAAAGCTCAGGGATGCCTGGGTGGCTCAGTCAGTTAAGCGACTGACTCTTGATTTCAGCTCAGGTCATGATCTTACGGTTCGTGGGTTCAAGCCCCAAGTCAGACTCCACACTGACAATATGGAGCCTGCTTGGGATTCTCTCTCTTCCTCTCTCTCTCTGCCCCTTCCACATGCTCCCTCCCTCTCTCTCTCTCAAAATGACTAAATAAACTTAAAAAAAAAAAGATAGCTCTGTCAGACTAAATGTGCTTTTCAGGTGCTTGCTATTCTATCCACAACCAAAGTTACTCGGGTTTTAGAATTATGAAGAAAAGCACAAAAAGATTCTGCATTGTTTGAGAAAGCACATGCCAAGTGGGTAGGAATTCAGGATGACCAAGTGGTTGGGTTAGAGGAAGGACAGAATGGAGGGAAGAGACTTCCTCTTCGTGAGTGGCATCAGATGTCAGTGGCTTTGAAGTCTGTGCTGCAAGGCCCCAGACTTTGACCTACAAAATCTAAGAAGAGGTGTGGGTTACTGAATAGAGCACTGGATTAAACATCTGCATTTCCTGACCGCCAAGAACTTGTGAATAACAAAACAAAAACAAAAAGATATAAGAAAAAGGTTGATTTAGCTGAACAGGAGATAGCTGGGCCTCATTCTGGCTTGAAGTCTGAATACCAGTGTTTCCAGGGCGCCTGGGTGGCTTAGGTGGTTAAGCATCCGGCTTTGGCTCAGGGAAGGATCTCACGGTTCGTGGGTTCGAGCCCCATATCGGGCTCTGTGCTAACAGCTCAGAGCCTGGAGCCTGCTTCGGATTCTGCGTCTCCCTCTCTCTTTCTCTGCCCCTCCCCTGCTTGCATTCTGTCTCTCAAAAAGGAATATACATTGGGGCGCCTGGGTGGCTCAGTCGGTGGAGCATCCGACTTCGGCTCAGGTCATGATCTCACAGTTCGTGGGTTTGAGCCCCATGTCGGGCTCTGTGCTGACAGCCAGCTCAGAGCCTGGAGCCTGTTTCAGATTCTGTACCTCCCTCTCTCTCTCTGATCCTCCCCTGCTCATGCTGTGTCTCTCTCTCTCTCTCTCTCAGAAATAAATGAAAAACATTTTTTAAAAAAGAAGTAAACATTAAAAAAGTTTAAAAAAAAGAATATCAGTGTTTCAGAATTGAACTAAAGCAAAACAAACAAGCAAGCAAACAAAAAAAACATAGTCAGCCTTGAACAACACAGGTTTGAACTGCATGGGTCTACTTAGATGCAGGTTTTTTTCCTAGAAACACAGTACAGTACTGTAAATGTATTTTCTCTTCCTTATGATTTTCTTCATGACATTTTCTTTTCTCTAGTTTTATTATAAGACTAAAGTAAACATGCAAAGTATGTGTTAATTGACTGTTTATGTTATTGGTAAGACCTCCAGTCAATGGTAGGCTAGTAGTAATTAAGTTTTGGAGGAATCAAAAGTTATACACAGATTTTTGACTGTGGTCGGCGCCCCTAACCCCTACGTTGTTCCAGGGTTAACTGTATTTTCAAAAGGTATTTATTACTTCATTCCTGTTATAAGCATGACCTTTAAAAGGTACATTGTATTGGCCTTGGAATATGCAGGCACTGATATTTCCCAGGGGTGTTAAAACATTTGGTGGGCTCTTGCATAATTACGTTTTAGGTTTATACAAATAAAGTCTTAGCTTCACAGAAATCCTATAGAAATTTCTATTTCACACTGGGATGTTATTTCTGATGTAACGGGGACCATTTCAGTTGAAGAGCCAAAATTAAGTCCTCCATTAAGAGAAACCTTGGGCTGCACGGAGCCCCAATCCAAGTTCCAGGAAAAGCCTCAGACTGTTCAAGGCTAAAGCCATCCTCGGACCGCCCTCAGTTCAGCTTATCAAAAAACGTTCCTATGGTCTGAGTCAAGGCTGGGAACTGCAGATACAAACTAGCCAATTTCTCACCGCTTGCCTGAACCCCACGTGGGCCCTTTGAACTCACCCATAATTCGTCATTTTCAAAGCATTCTCAAAAGTCATGATTGGGTCCCACCAAAAGTAATAAACGCCTCACAGATACTGAATGGTCAAAGCTGTTACTAGGGGTGCTGCTGTACAATTGTAATTGGTGCTTATGTGATGATACTACATGTACTGTAACATCCCCATCCCTTACTCCTTAAAAACTCAACTCGCTATTGTTCTTTGCTTCATCTTGCTGCCATGACACCGGTAGGCAGATGAGCCCCTGCGCGAGCTTGTAATAAAGACCCTTTTGTATTTGCATCGGTGTCGGCTCCTTGGTGGTCTCTGGGAACTCGCGAATCGGGTACAACATTTGGGGGCTCGTCCGGAATTCCCCAAGACACCCCCCAGGACCCCCGAACCGGAGGGTCATCCAGCCGGTAAGAATCTCTTTCTGTTGTGTTTATCTGTGTAACTCTGGTCTTGAGACAAATCCGTATTAGGCGACCAAAGGTGGTTAAGGCGGGCGCGCTGGGGGGCCACAGTTGCGGAAGACCTGGAAGACGTTCCAGGCTCCTTCTGTATCTGAGGGGAAGAAGTGTCCAGTGGACTGCCCCTAACCTGTATTCTGTATTGGTTCAGGGGGACAAGCCAGGTTGTGCCCGCGATCCAACCGAAAGCTTTTGTCCCAGTTCCAGTTTCACTTTCAGCTTCTTTGCCGCGGTGTGCACAGCGAACTTTGTTATCTATTTCTCTGTCTATGCGTTTTTGCGCAGCAAGCCGAGCGCAGTGAACCGTGCGCAGAGAATTTTGTTATCTGTTTCTCTCTGCAAATGTTTCTGTGCAGCCAACTGTGTGCAGTAAATTTTGTTATCTGTTTCTCTGTGTGTGTGTGTAGGTGGCGAACTGTATTATCCGTCTCTCTATGTGTGTGTGTCTGTGGCTGTCAGTTGTGTCTGCTGGACTTTTATTACTGGGCGACTGAGACTGACAAAATGAGACAGACACCCTCTAAACCCCTTGGACCTGTTGCTCACTCACTTCAAGGATATCAGAGCTCGAGCGTACAATCTCTCTGTGAAAATTAAAAAAAAAAAAAATTCAGAATCTTTTCACCAAGTAAAACAGCAGGTCTCTCGGCCCTGCACGGGCCATCTGGACCAGTTTCCATATATTGTTGTCTGGGCTAACTCAATGGATGATCCCCCTCCATGGCTTAAACATTCTTTTACCTCCCCAGGTGCCGCCCTCCTCTGCATCGGCCCCTGTTTTAGTTACTTCTGAGAAATGGGCGCAACCCTGGAAGAACCCGACTCCACTGTTCCCAGGGGCCTATTGCCAAGTTCCCGCTCTGCATTCGTGACTGACCTTCTGCTTGGACACAGTCTTGTGTGTGCACGTAGGCTGTCTTGACCTTGAGTTTGCTACTTGGTCAGCACCCTGGCTCGTTTACAAACTTAGGATGTTCTGGCTCAGAATGCATCCTGCGATTGGGGACGGTCAGCCTGGAACAGGCCCTTCATTGTCAGCCTGAAACAGGGCATTCATTTCCCCCTTTTTTTATTTCTTTAAGATAAAAAAGCACATAAACACTTTGTTACTTTTCCTTTGCTCGGAGTTTCTGTCTCCAGCAGCAGAAGACTGGCAAGATATCATGGCCAACATTGCCAAAAATAAAAGGGGTAAGTTTCTGGCCTGAATGTTGAACAATCCGTTCAGGTTCTTGTGTCATCCTTTTCAGCTGTCCCCAGGTGGGTGGTATTTCCGTCTGTGTCCCGGTTGTAAACTCCGGCTCTGGCGATCCAACTGATGGAACTCCTTCACTATCTCGTTAAAGCGTTGTCTCTTTGCCATGCCTCGGGTTTATCCAGCGGGATGGTATCCAATACTTTTCAGTATCTTGAGCAGACATACCCCTGGACAAGGAGCCGGCGCGGCGTGACCCCTGAGGGACCGGACTCTACTGTCCTGCCCCTGAGGGCCACGGGCCCCCCTGATGATCAGGGCAACCAGCCCCACCATTACTGGCCCTTCACCACAAGTAATCTGTACAATTAGAGTTCTCAAAACGCTCTGTTCTCGGAGAATCTCCGCACCCTTATTAACCTATTAGAAACTGTTCTGTTCACCCATCAGCCCACCTGGGATGGGTGGGCTTGATGATTTCCAGCAGTTGTTGCAGGTCCTGTTCACTACTGAGGAACGAGAACGCATCCAGAGTGAAACCAGGAAATTAGTTCCTGGCCCCACTGGGGTCCCCACAACGGACCAGGCGCATATTGATGCTGGGTTTCCACTGGCACGGCCAAATTGGGACTACAACTCAGCTGAAGGTAAGGAGAGTCTCTTAGTCTACCGCCAGACTCTATTGGCAGGTCTCAAGGCTGCAGCTCGCAAGCCTACAATGTCAGTCAGGGACCAGAGGACAGCCCCGTAGCATTCCTTGAGAGAATGAGAGGCCCCAGCAAACTTAGCTGCTGTGACCATGGCTATTATCAATCAGTCCGCTCCCAACATTCGGAGAAAGCTTCAGAAACTAAAACCTCTAGGGAAAAAAATCCTCCAAGATCTAGTGATCGTGGCAGAGAGGGTCTACAGCAACAGGGAAAGTGCAGAGGACAAGCAGGTAAGAGCTGAAAAAAGACAAAACCAGGGTCTAGTCAAAATCCTACTCGAGGCAACTGCGGAACTGGAGGACTGGAAAAGACGCCTCAGGCAGTTGGCTTCAGAAAAAGAAGGTAAGGAAAACTCCCAGCGGCTCGAGGGGCGCCCCCACTTAAGCAAAAATCAGTGTGCCTACTGCAAAGAGAAAACATTGGGCCAAAGAATGCCCCAAAAATAAATCTAAAACTCCCATTCTAGTAATGGGAGATGACAGTGACTAGGGGAAACGGGGTTCGGCACCCCTCCCCAAACCCAGGGTAACCCTAAAAGTAAAAGGGAAATCCACCGAGTTCCTAATGGACACTGGGCTCAACATTCTAAGGAGCGCGCGGTAGGGATGTCAGGGAGTGAGGGCTGACGGCACCGGCCCCAAGCCAGCCACCCGCACCCCCGCTGGTCTCATGTCCCCGTAGCCATACCCCAGCCTGGGCAAGGTCTCCGGGGGCCATCCCCGCCCAACCCGCAGCCTCCACGCGGCGCACTCACCTGTCGCCGACCACCACGCATTAGATGGCCTGCCTGAAACTCCGCTGACACCAGACGCAGGATTTAACCTTGGCTCCAGCAGCTTGTTAAGCTCCTCGTTGCGGATGGCTAGCTCCGGGATCTCCTCGGTAAAGTAATGGCCCTTGATAAAGAAGAACGCCTACCAAGGGGCTGAGGAACCACTGCCCGCCCAGCACTCCCAACCAAACATGAGACTGCCCAGATCATGGAGAAAAAACAAATTCCTAAAAGACATCTTCATAAGGTATGGCTTTCCTCAGATGATAGGGTCAGACAACGGACCTGCATTTGTGTCCAAAGTAAGCCAGAATTTAGCCACGGCCCTGGGGATTAATTAGAAATTACATTGTGCATACAGACCCCAGAGTTCAGGACAGATGAAAAAAATAAATAGAACTCTAAAAGAGACCTTAATTAAATTGACCTCGGAGACTGGCGGAGACTGGGTGGCTCTCCTCCCAGTAGAGGGACACTCTATAGAGTGTGCAACTCCCCCTACCAGATGGGGCTAACTCCCTTTGAAAACATGTCTGGCCTGAATTGCATGCTCTCTATCCAAATAGAATGCATGATTATTAAACATAGGTTTGAGTTTTCAGCTTCCTATTGCAGAAAAAAGTAAGACTATTTAGACCTTTTTAAAAAAATGATTTAACAATTCTAGTGTAAACACCTCTCAATTGGTTACTAAGTCCTCAATTGGAGACTAAGGTTTCGTAAGTTAAAATTCTGCTAACTGTACTTAAAACTAATGGAAAATAAGGAAAACAATCTTGTATGTAGGAAACTGAAAAATACATAAAAAAGATATAAGAAATGGAAATACAGTTTTGTTGAGAGTAAAAAAAGTAATTTTGTCCTAAATAAGACTGGCTGTTTAGAAAAATGGTTTTGAGACAAAGTTTAAAAACAAAAAATGTAAAAGGTCCGTAAAGAAAAATCTTTGAAAAGATATTTTATGTGCTCAGGATAAACTAAGGTTAAAATAAATGAAATTTAAAATGTACACTGGTATAAAGTTAAAACTCTGCTTTTCTGTCTAGTCAAAACACAAAGTTTTCTTGGATTGTAAATCTACTCCTGATAAGACAATGTAAACAAAGGTTTTCTCCTTTTGCTGCCAAGAAAACCAAAGCTTTGGGTTTCATCTTTATCAGTTCTTTAATTGGGCATAGTTAAAACTTCTCAATGTTAAAGGAGCTGGAGCTAGGTTTTTCTACATTCGCCTTTAAGATCTTTTACTGCCACTTTGGTTAAAAAAAAAAAGGGTCTTTTGGCCAATTAGGCCCTTTTATTTGAGATGCTAAGTTACTTGGAAAAACACTATGTACAACAGTAAACCTTAGGTTGTATTGCATGAGTAAATGCTATAATTCCCCAAATATATATGTAAATCCTAAAATTTTAATGTTTTGTTATAAAGTTATTATATGTCACAAAAATAACGGAATTTCTTTGTCAACTGCATCATACTGAACACTCATCAAATCTTTAACAATGTCCATCTGAAATTTTGTCATTTAAATAGATTGCTTGCCTTCATGCAAGAACGTCTGGGGGCAATACAACCCATAATACTTAGGTCGCAATATCGCCACCCTAGTGATTGGAACCTGACCGAAGACCCATGATTGGGCCTTCAGATACACAAGAGAAGGGGGGAATGAAGAGCCAAAAATTAAGTCCTCCATTAAGAGAAACCTCGGGCTGCACGTAGCCCCAATCCCAGTTCCAGGAAAAGCCTCAGACTGTTCAAGGCTAAAGCCATCCTCGGACCGCCCTCAGTTCAGCTAATCAAAAAACATTCCTATGGTCTGAGTCAAGGCTGGGAACTGCAGATACAAACTAGCCAATTTCTCACCGCTTGCCTGAACCCCACGTGGGCCCTTTGAACTCACCTCATAATTGGTTATTTTCAAAGCATTCTCAAAAGTCATGATTGGGTCCCACCAAAAGTAATAAACGCCTCACAGATACTGAATGGTCAAAGCTGTTACCAGGGGTGCTGCTGTACAATTGTAATTGGTGCTTATGTGATGTAACTACATGTACTGTAACTTGTACTTCTTACTCTTTAAAAACCCAACTCGCTATTGTTCTTTGCTTCATCTTGCTGCCATGACACCGGTAGGCAGATGAGCCCCTGCGCGAGCTTGTAATAAAGACCCTTTTGTATTTGCATCGGTGTCAGCTCCTTGGAGGTCTTTGGGAACTCGCAAATCGGGCACAACACAATATGCTCACCTCATTGAGTATATGACAGAAGGCAGACCCTCCTTTAAACCTGTGGGGTCGGCATCATCTGAGTTGCCCCTTATGTCCTGTGATGAAGTTTTAGGGCTGATGGAGTTGGGTCCGGAGCCGACAGTCAGGAAAGAATTCTTGAAGATGTCTTTGGTGCAAAAAGGTGATTTTATTAAAGCATGGGGATAGGACCTGCGGGCATAAAGAGCTGCACTGGGTTGTGAAGTGTGGTTCCTTATATACTAGGGGCTGGGGGAGGTAAAGTCAAAAGGGAAGTTTCCAAAGAGATTTTCATATGCTAAAGACTCACAGATTATTGGTGGCCTAGCCATTGTCAAGCTAAGATTGTTTTCCCCTCTAGCAAAGCATTTATTTAAGACATTAGGGAGAAATGTTATACTCTGTATTTGCATCAAGTATTTGCCAGAGGGCTGCAGGTTAGAGGGATAAATTTTACGTGTCATCTTCTTGCCTTTGTTCCCAATATCGCTAAGGAGGGGAAGGTGATGTTGGGGCTCCAGGAAACTGAGTCTACAGGGTTCTGGAGATTAGGATACTGATAAGATTGCCTTTTTCTTGTAATTTACTAAGATATTTGCAAACTGGGGACCCATGTCCTGTATACCTGTGATCTGTATCAGTTTAGCCATTTGTTTTCTTTCCTTTCCTTTGTTCTTGGGAAGACAGGAGTGCCTGAGGAATATCACACATCTCCCCCCCACTCCCGTGTGTGTGGGGGGGTGGGTGGGTGTGGGTTTGTATGTGTGTGTTCTAGCTTGTACTTTGCCCTCAGCCTGCCTTGCGCTCTCTCATCACTGGCACTGAGGACCTCACATTGCTATCTAGCAGGCCTAACCTTTCCTTCTTGTCATCCATAATCCTCATAAGTATGTGCTTTAAAATGACTTCAGTGTCCGGATGCTTTGAAATGATTTCTTTTCTCACCGCGCCATTGCATATGGGTCCTCCTCTCACCTAACATGAGTGACTGCGGCTAGGCCCTGCAGGACAGACAGCGATGTGACTGACACGTGAAACTAAACGAATTCATACCAGGGTGTGAGCCAAAGATCAAAATGTTTCCCACCCTAACCTCTCCCTTAGTTCCCACGCAAGGAATTTGTAACTTTCCCGAAGACACCCGGCTGTTTAAATAAGCTAATGAATGAATACCTGAAATCCTGAAAGGTGACTAGGTAATTAGTGGAAGATGAGGCACAGTGATGAGTTGGAAAATTCTGGGCAGTGGGTGGGGTGGGAAGTCTTCCTGAGGCTCTCAAATCACACTGCCTGCCCTGGGGCTTCTCAGGGTCAATCTCAACCTGTGGCAAGGGTCCAGCACAGAACATCTGCTAACGTTAAACACATTGATTATAGGGTGGGCTCTACAGGGGTGATAGATTAAAGGGGAAAAGACCCCCCAAAATGCAGACCTCTTCTATGTTGGGTGTCTGAAGCGCTCAGAATACTTTATAATTATGATCCTATTGGGTATTTAGAACAATTAAATCCCTTTGATAATTAAAATCAGTAATTAGCAGGCATTAAAGTTATCCACTGTACATGCACTGCATTGGTTTTTAATCTGCGGAAGGGGCTGTTGTCTGCTAATCAGTGTTTCGTTACTTTTCTATCTCTAATCTGGTTATAACTGTCATTTTTATTCTTCGTAGATGGGGTACAGCCGGCTTCTCTCCCTTTTCTCTCCCTCTCTGAGGTGTGAGTCGTGTTTATTTTTGCCTTAGAGCTGACGGATCGTTTCTGAGATTTAAGTTTTCTCTACTTTCGTAACATTTCCATTGAGACTTATCTTGTGTTCATGGACCGGCTGAAAGACACGTTTGTTTGCGTTTTGAGGTTCCAAAAGTGGACTTAGAGCTCTTCTTGGCTGCTGTCCGTAGGGCTGGACATTGTCACTAGCGGAGGCCAGCGTGCCCCAGAGGGAATAAGCGACTGGGTCAGGTGTGGGTGTCCCAACCCTCCAGGCAGCGAGCTGCTTCAGAGGCGATCCGGATGCAGGCCTCGGGGAGGGGCAGGGGTCGGGTGGCTAAAGTCCCGCCCCCCCCCACCTTATGTGGCCCCGACTGTGGGTCTGGCCCTAGCCTGTGTGGACCGAGGCCACGGTGGCGGGGGACGGGGAGGAAATCTCCCGCACCGCTTGACCTTCTCCCCGCCTTCCTGCCCGCCACGAGCGGGAGTTTTGTCTCCCCTCAGGAGGCGTCCGTCGGGTTGCATCTGACGCTGGGGGCTCCCTCGGTCATTACAAGCAGCTTTGGCGGCTGGTGGGAAAGCCACCTAGCCACCGGAGGCGCCCCCCGAGGACTGTGGGCAAGTGAGGGGGCAGTCCCGGGAGGGGCCCNGCATCCAGGACGAGCTGAGCCGCGGGGGCGCGGGCGGCGGCGGGGCGCGGGCGGCGGGGCTGCCCGCTAAGCCTCCCAACCTGGACGCTGCGCTGGCCCTGCTCCGCAAGGAGATGGTAAGGGGAGCTCCGCGGATCTCGGGTTGGGGGGGGGTGGCCTTCCCCGTCCGGGCTCGCCGTCCCGGAAAAGTTCGCCGGGACCCGCGCTCTGCTCCGGAAGTCCGCGCGCCCACCCGCCCCTTTCTGGCTCTTTTGCCCCGGGCGCCGAGTGTGGGACCCTGTCCTCTCTGCCCACGGTGCAACCCTCACCCAGGGAGAGTCCCCACTCAAAAGGCAGTTTTCGGAGCCCAGGCGCCCCAGGTCCGGCCCCGCTGGCTCGGAAACGGGAGGCGGGTTGTGGGGTTCGCTCGTGGCCTTGGGCGGGCGCGGCGTGGTCACTCCTCTCCGGAGTGAAACAGACCTCCGGGGTCGGGGAAGGGCTTTCACTGCGGCGGCGGGGTGAAGAGCTGCGCGCGACTGTGTTTTCCTGCCTGGGAGGGGACGGTTTTTGTCCGCTCGAGTGTAGACAGCAGATTGGAACAGCCCTCGCCCCCCTCCTCCGCGCCCCAGGCGGCGCGTGCAGAATCCGATTACTTCGGGATGGCTCCGGCCCCAGATGCTGTGAACGCAAACGCTCAGCCCATCCCCTCTCCGCGTGGTGGAGTCGATCCCCCCCAACCCGCTGGCGAAGAATGGAGGGGGCGCGCTCCCCTTCTGGGTGAAGCCCGTGTGGGTTCTTCGGGTCGCGTCTGGGCGCCAGACAATGGGGGTTATCTTTTCTCAGTCCTCGGGAAGTACATTTGGTGATGTGGGCCGGGACACAGGACTTCAGGTGACGCCAGAAGCAGGGCAAGGGCTGGGATTTAGGTGGCAGTGAGCCCTTTCTCCAGCTCTCTCCAACAAGCTTAGGCCAGGCCGGCGGAGAACAAACTTCCCTCCTTCCTAACCTCCCGCTGGGCCCTGATCACCCACCCCTAGCCACCAGCTTTCCTTTTGGAATCTACCCCTTCCTTTTCACTTAGTCCAGGTTCCTTTCCTCTTTTAAGTACAGGTAGAAACTTTATTAAGGAAATCTAATATACGAACGCTGCTTTTTTCCTGAGGCTCAATTTGCCAAAAAACTTATCACAGAGATCCTTTGTGGATGCATCTAGTACGTTAAGGTACTGTTTAGAAACATTCCATTTATGCCTTTCCTTTTTTTTTTTTTTTTCCTTCAGGAGCATATCCATTCTGAAAAGTAAGACTTAATTAAAACTGTAAAAGCAACCTTGTTTTTTTAATCAATCAGATATTATCTTCCCACTCTGTAGCTGGCACTGAATTGTGATTTCCAGTTCTCTCTGAATAGATTTTCTAAGCTTCTTACAAAACGACTTAAATCCCAAGACCACCGCTTTTGATTTATTAATAAACATGAACTGAAAGCAGCGTTGCCCCGCTAGGGAGTTGCATTTTAATTAGATAAATGTACACCTAGGATCTTTACAGCCTGGATTTAGATGCTGCATAAATATGGGGGTGAAATAGGAATACTCATCCCCGGTTAAGTTTTACGTTGGAACAGACAGGAAAACCTCAGGGCCACTCCTTTTGTCAAGCTCTGGTACATAAACAGACTCTTAGTGGCTTGGGAGTTCATGTGCCATTCCCAGAAGTATTTTTCCAGGTCCCTCCTGGTGCAGCTGGAGAGAACAGCCACAACCTTATAATTATGCCTTGGACCAGAGCTCTATTTGAAGCACAGGGAAAATAAACCTCCGTCTTTGGTCAGTCTGATACTTAACTGAGATAAAGAGAAGATAGGGCTACAGGCCTTGACAAGTTCTTTCACAGAGTGTCACAAGGTCTTTAAAAGTACTCTAGGTGTTTGAGCTTTTTTTTCTTTTTAATGTTTATTTTTGAGAGAGAGAGACAGTGCGAGCTCAGAAGGGGCAAAGAGAGAGAGGGAGACCCAGGACCTGAAGCAGGTTCCAGGCTCTGAGCTGTCAGCAGAGTCCGACGTGGGGCTTGAACTCGGGAACCGTGAGATCATGACCTGAGCTGAAGTGGGACATTCAATGGACTGAGCCATCCAGGCGCCCCTCCAGGTGTTTGGGCTTTAACAGATTTACTAACCTGGGGCCAGTGGGGTCCAAGTAGTAACTTCAACCGAGTTCATTCCTGAATTATCTGTGGAATAGGTTGTGTTGATCTATTGAATTGGAGGGGCCGAGGTCAAATCTCGTGTCAAGGGATTACTAGAAGTCCTGGTAGAATGTGATTAATCCCTTTTTGAAAAAGTCCTGTGCAGTCACAGATTCATGTGATTAATCCTTTTTTTCTTTTTTAAAGTCCTATGCAAGCAGTGGTGGTGTAGGAAGGCCTTTGATAATAAACAAGGTAATAATGCACTGAATGTACCTTAGAAGAGGGAGTGGGCCCTGGAAAAGGTGGGTTCCGGAGAGCCTCAAATAGCATGGGAAGGGTTCAAGGGGAAGGATGGCACAGAATTAGACTTAGAGGAATTAATTTGATAGCAGGGTGCAGAAAGAACAGGAAGTGGGGGATGCTAGGGGTGTGCTTGGAGAAGGTGAGAGCTTCCAGCAGGGTGCAGGCCAGTGCCTGGGAAACAAGACTCAAATGGGGGTGGGGGTAGGGGGCGGACATTTCTCTGAAGCAGAAAATGCAGGAATTACCAGGTAACTGTTAGAGTCTGGGGGGAGACTTAAGCTTTTTTATGGAAGGTGCAGCTAAGCAAAACAATGAAAAATTCCTCATAGTCCTAGCACCCAGAGATCATCGCTGTTAATAGTTTGGGATAGCTCCCGTGTAGGCATGATGTAGATGCTTTCTGTACATCAGAACTTCTCCGTGAGATGGATACTCAAATACTTGTCTTTCTTCCTCCCTCCCTCCCTCTTCCTTCCTTCCTTCCTTCCTTCCTTCCTTCCTTCCTTCCTTCCCCACTTCCTTCCTCCCACCCTCCCTGGATGGTTGACACACAATGTTACGTTAGTTTCAGGTGTACAACATAGTGCCTCAAGTCTGTGTGTTCGGGCGTGCTCACTACAGGTGTGGCTACCATCTGTCACAACACAACACTATTACAGTACCAATGACTATATTCTCTGTGCTGTGCCTTTCATCCCTGTGACTTAGTCCTTCCAGAACTGGAAGCCTGTACCTCCTGCTCCCCTTCACCGGTTTTACCCACCCCACCCCCACAGCCATCCATCTGCTCTCTGTATTTTGGGGTCTGTTTCTGCTATTTGTTAGTTTGTGCATGCTTTGCCATTTAGATTCCACATGTGAATGCAACCATATGGTATTTGTCTTTCTGTGTCTGACTTACTTCACTTAGCATAATACTCTCTGAGGTCCATCCTAGTTCATATATTTTAAAATATCACTCAGAATTGAATCCCCCTAAGATCACGGATTCAACCAGATGTGTCCCAACGCCCTGTTTGAACCCTGGCATCGTTCTGCCCATGTCCCCATGCAGTCCCATGAACACAAACACACATGGATCACATTATACATTCTTAGTTGGCTTTATTGGGCCCATATTGCAAAGGCTTTCCCGGTCAACGCATATTAATTATAATGTCTTCATTAGGTGCGGAGTGTACCATTGTACAGTGGGGCAGTAACCTTGCTAATCCATCATTGGGAAGGTGGGGTTCACCGCAGCAATGGGGGAGTCCAGAGGGGTGGCTCCTTTAGGGGAAAAGGTGGTTTATCGTTACATCAATGGAGGGGTATGTTACACATTTAAAAATGAGGACCTGGAGGCTGGAGAAAAGACTTGGATCTGGTGATCCAAGACAGCGAGGGGTGGTCAGGATGGAATAGGGGCCGGTGGGGGGCTCCCCTGGGGGGAACTGGGTGGGCTAGGCTCGCTGCACCGCCCAGTTTAGCACTTCCTGTTCTAGGAACCCTTCTCTGAGAAGCTCTGTCCCCCTGGGGGGAGGGGGACCCATTTGGGAAGCTGGGAGGGTCACCCCAATAGTACTGTGCTCTATAGCTTACCTGCTCTATAGACCAGAAAAAGTCCTTTAAAACAAAAAACTGAGTTTGTTGGGTTTTTGTTTTGTTTTGTTTTTAAACATCAGAGGATATTTTAAAATTCCGTTCAACAGATGTTTTCTGGGCAGGGGGTGTTAGGTGCAAAGTGCTATGGAGATGCAGGGGTGAGTAGGAAACTCTCTAGCCATTAAGAAGCTTTATACCATCTGGTAGATGTGGGCATCTTTCCGGCAGTAGGAGTGCTGTAGTGTAGATCGCTTCTCAGTTTACATGCCTGGACTCTGTGTGAGTAACTCGGTCTGAACTAGCTCTTGCAAAAGGAGAATCCTGAAAGGCTGGCTGTGCACAGAGGCAGACTGTGCCGACGGGACACCGGGGAAGTCCACCACAATCCCCTCTCTTGCCCGTTGTTTCTTTCTTTCCCCACGTTTCGGACCGGGGCTGCTGACAAGGTCCACACTCTGTTTCGGCCACGCTTCTTAGTTCCAGTTAGTAAATACTGTGTGGAAGGACACCCGTGGGCCTGGCTCCGGTAGTCTGGCCAGCGTGGGCCAGCTAGTAGCGAGTGAGGACAGGGTCGCGTTTTACTATGACAGTATGACCATGTGGATGGGGGGGTAGGGGTGGGAGTGCTGGGGATCCCCCCCAAAGTAAGGCCAGTTAGCAGAAACAGCAGAGGGCTGCTGGACAAACTATTAGATATTTATTCCATACCTCTTTCTATATAAAAATACTTTGCCCTGAAGGCCCCCCCCCCCCATTTGCTAA
>NW_027551578.1:2160891-2170434 GCF_008692635.1 Crocuta crocuta | reverse complement strand
TAATAAAGCCACATTTGCTCACTCAGTCTGGGTTGGCTTTTCAAATCCTTGCATGTGGCCGCCAGACGCCCTTGACTCTCAAGTGTCAGGTGGGGCCCTTGACACACACTTTCCCTGATGTTTATACACAGACCACCCAGCCAGTGGCTCCGTGTCATTAGCTCAACAAACTTGAACACCCCAGAGTCCCGTGAAAGCGTAGACAAGATTCTCAGACATGGAGGGCAGGACATCTTCGAGGGGCTGTAGTCCTAGGGATTCTTGGAGTCTGCCTCTCTGACCGTCAGGGCCCAGTTCTAGCCGCTTTGACTTAGAACCTCTTTTTTCTTGTTTCCTTTTTTTCCCCCCTTAAAACTGTCAAATAGCTATTTTGGTCACCAACCTACATGTGAGTGGAAAGTCATCCACACAGGACTTTTGAGTTCCTGAGCTGCAGTTTAGGCAAAGAATGGAATCTGATTCAATAAAGCTTGACTTCTGAGAATAGCACCGCTTCTCTTCCCTGCATTTCAGTTGAGAGAACCAGTAAACGTCTAATGAGTTTGTGCAGTGAACTGTATTCCAGGAGACGTGCATTAGCCTGAATAGCCCACATCCCAGTGGATTTCAACTCTGATGCTGCGCGTGAAGCCGTGTGTTAGGGGATTTTAGTCTTTAAAAGGATTTATGGTAAAGGTCCAATCCCGTGTCAGGCCTGTGAAATGCCATCTGGCATTAGCCTTGAGGACAGCATTCTTGATTAATGTTGATCACAGGAGAGTGGAGACTGTCTGGTGGCCTTTAATACCGTCTTTGTGTATTGTGTTTCCCCAATGGACGGACCACCAGCCCCAGAATCTTCTAGGCTGCTTGCTAAAGTGCTGATTCCCAGGCCTCTTCCCATACCAGCAGTACCAGACTAGAAGACAGAATCTTTGTTTTGAAAAAGCTATTTAAGAATTGGGATGCTCATGGGGCACCTGGACGGCTCAGTCAGTTAAGCATCCTACCAGTCTGTGGGATCGAGCCCTGAGTTGGGATCCGTGCTGACAACGCAGAGCCTGCTTGGGATTCTCTCTCTCCCTCTCTGTCCCTCCCCCGTGCACGTGCTCTCTCACTCTCTCACAATAAATAAACTTAAAAAACAGAGAGGTGCCTGGGTGGCTCAGTTGGTTGGGGGGCCGACTTTGGCTCAGGTCATGATCTTGCAGTTCACAAGTTCAAACCTTGAGTCGGGCTCTGTGCTGACAATTCAGAGCCTGGAGCCTGCTTCAGATTCTGTGTCTCCCTCTCTCTCTGGCCCTCCCCTGCTCATGCTCTGTCTTTCTCTCAGAAATAAGTAAACACTAAAATATATACATATTAACAACAACAAAAAAGATTTGGGAAGCTCCTGAACCTGGCATCAAGAGCTCGAATTCTGTTATTAGATTATGTGGTGTAATTTAGGCAGGCTCTTTGCTCTTTTCAGCTATAGATCCCCTATGGTGAAAATGAGAATTAAATGCCATATAGGCTCCTTTTGGCGGTAGGGATATAATTCTTTCCCTCTGCTGCCTGTATGAGTCCTGATGGTAGCTGCAGAAGTTTGCTCTGTTATAAAATAAAGTAGGCACAAGTGCAGTGCCTACCTATTGTCATGGGCTTGGTGTCCCTGAGGACCCCACATGGTGGCTGTAAATTCTACAAAGAAAAGGAAGAGCAGCACAAGCTATTCTTGGACTGCGTTCATCAAAAATGAGGCTGTCTAAGGGTGTCTGGGTGGCTCAGTCGGCTAAGGACTGGATTTCAGCTCAGGTCATGATCTCGCAATTGTGAGTTCAAGACCCGCGTCGGGTTCTATGCTGACAGCTTGGACCCTGGAGCCTGCTTTGGATTCTGTGTCTCCCTCTTTCTCTGCCCTTCTCCTACTCATGCTCTGTCTCTCACAAATAAATACACAGTAAAAATTTTTTAAAAAGCTACAGAGGATTGAAAGATTTTTTTTCATCCCATTTTAACTTTTATCTCTGACTCCCCGACCTGTAGAGATCAGAAGTGGATATCTCACCAGAAGCACAGCCTTTCTGTTTTCCCCTCACTTCTGGTTAAAAGGCATTCTGGGAACGTGAAAGGTGCCCCAGAGGCTCTTGGGGCACCTGGTCACATACGGAGGACCTTGAGCCAGCAGGTGCTGGAGCGTCTCTGCATTGCTCTGGGCCAGCGTTGCTGTGGGTCTTCGAGGCGGCACGGCCTCATTCAGCGAGGGCTCAGAGAGGACAGTGGCCCCGATGCATGCAGCTCCGCCTGCCAAGCAGCATTTGGGGGCTTTGTGGCCTAGCTCTTAGAATGTGCACCTGAACTCCACGGAGGCTTCAGACCTCAGCTTGAAAAGGTACCTTTTTCACGACCCTGTGTATGAAACTGCCAGACGGACCACAGACCCCACGAACAGGAAACCAGCCGTGAGAATGGCTGCGTCAGATACTTGCCCCCTGTTATCCAGTGCCTTTCTCCAGAGCCCGACCTTCTCAGTCTCAGTCTCAGTCTCAGTCTCAGTCGTTGCCCACAGGCTCCAGATGTTTCCAAGTGATAAGGAGGCAGGGCTCATAAAGGTTGTTTTTTTCTTTCCTGTTGCTCATTCCCTCATAGTCACTCAACCCAGAGATGTACGTCCTCTTCCGGGAGCTTTGGAGACAGAAAAACCCTTGGGCTTCCTAATGGTTCTCCAGAAATTCATTAAGACATGTGGCCTTTTCTGTGTTTAGGAGTGCTTTCTGCTCATTACCCTGATTGGCCCTAAGAGCCGTGGGCTGGCCTGGTTTTGTAGGTATAGAATCCCGTTTGCAAGGATTCTGGGAGGAAGCACTGCCCTTGACCTGAGAACTGGGTGGAGTGGGGGAGGGGAGAGCCTCTGTACTCTGACCAGTGCTCTCCAGGGAAGGGACAGCCTCTGGGGGACCCCAGGCCTGTCACAGCCTGGGGATGCGGGGCTGAGGATTACTGAAATACATCTGGAGACTAGAGACCGTGGAAAGAGGATATTTGGTGTGTTCTTAGGTTGTTGACTGCACTTAGAATTGGAGATAAAATAGCCAAGTTCGGTGCAGTTAAAGAGAAATGGCAAGGTCTTTAACAACCCTCATAACCACAGATAGGCCAAGTAAAACAATAAGGTCCATGTTTATTTGAAAGACTAGCAGAGGGACGCCTGGGTAGCTCAGTTGGTTGAGTGTCCAACTCTTGATTTTGGCTCAGGTCATGATCCCAGGGTAGTGGGAACGAGCCCCGTGTTACCGTGTTAGGTGCACTGAGCATGGAGCCTGCTTAAGATACTCCCTCCCTCTGCCCCTCTACCCTTCTTGGGTTCTNGCAGAGATTAAAAAAAAATGATGATAGTAATGGTTAGGATTTAGGGAAAGAAACACCACAAAAACGGAGTTTCTTTGCTTCTTATGTCAATTGTCTGAAAAATGCTAGCCACTGACATGAGGCTTTTTATATGTTGTCCAAGAACTTGGTTTTGATTTTTAGCTTCAGATTGGCTCCCCTCACTGCATCTCCTCTTGCAGAGGGGGAGTTTCAATTAATGGGATAGCATTCAAGAAAATGACAGAACACAAACCAACCTCCAAGTGCATATTGAGTTCCAGCGTGTTGTCAGGGGCCCCCAAATCATGTCTTTGCCTCCAGTCCCACCTGACTTCAACATCCATTGTAACCGTGTTTCCTCATTATCTTCGGCAGTGGGGGCTTTTAGGCTTTGGATACAGACCCTTGAGGAATGGTCTCATGTTTGCAGCCCCAGGACTGGAAGCGGGGGTGGGGATTGGAAGGAAAGCATCTCCCTTCTTTACCTTTTCTTCAATTTCATTTTTATAAATTTCTCTTATATAGTAATAGTCACACAGTAGATAATGATACTTGTACTCAGATGTGGATTGCAGTGCTATAGAATAGAATAGTCCTTGAAAAGCTCGTGATAACTATAGGAACCTAGATGTTCACAGTATGAAAATTGCATTACAAGTAAGCTACAAAAGAGTACACATACATGTGTATGCCTGGTACCTAGCTGAACAGGTTGCATAAACATAGTGTTTTGTGGGATACATACTAAACTGCTAAAAGTGGATATCTTTAAAACAGTTCTTAAAGTGTGGTCTGGGGATGTTTCGAGGTCCCTAGATCCTTTTCGGGGTCCATAATCATGTGCCGGTCATATTGACAGATGAGATAAATGAGACTTTAAAATATTACCTAAGGAGGGAGCACTTGGGTGGCTTAGTCAGTTAACTATTGACTCGATCTCAGCTCAGGCCTTGATCTCAGGGTCATGAGTTTGAGTCCCGTGTTGGGTGTGGAGCCTACTTAAAAAAAAATTACCTAAAGACATGTATCAACATTTGGAAGGTCTGCATAATTCAGTGAGTCAGTTTTTCACATTTTTCATAGAACTAATGCTTGCTGTTATGAAATCACACAAAAGATCCATTCAAAGTGCAAGACTGATGGATTTTAATGTAATGGTAGAAGAAGTTCTTTGGCATAGTTTCAAATTCCACACTGCGACCGTTTGAAGGGTAGTGTCTAAGAAGAATGCCCATGATTTTCTAAAAGGCTATTACATATCCGTGTGAGGCCAGATTTTCTTCATTTACTTCAACCAAAGCAACATGTCACAAAGGATCAAATGCAGGGGTGCCTGCGTGGCTCGATTGGTTAAGTGTCTGACTTCAGCTGAGGTCACGATCTCACGGTTTGAGTTCAAACCCCGCATTGGGCTCTGTGCTGACAGCTCAGAGCCTGGAGCCTGCTTTGGGTTCTTTGTCTCCCTCTTTCTCTGCCCCTCCCCCACTCCCACTCTGTCTCTCAAAAATAAAATTAAAATGTTAAAATTTTTTTTAAAAAAAGGATCAAATGCAGAAAGATAAGTCAGACATTAAAACGATTTAGAAAGTTATGGTGTTCATACAAATGTTAACATGTAATGGGTATATTATTTCTGTTTACATGGATCAATATGAAAGCTTCTGAGTTTTAATCTGTAATAAGGTCAATGTTGATAGGTAGAATACACATAAATAAGAACTCTTGGGGGCCCTCAATAGTTTACAAGTCCCAAGACCAAAACATTTGAAGATAGCTGCTTTAGAACGTGGAATGAGGGAATTATGGTTCACATAATTATGAACCACTGACATTTAAATATAATTAGAATGTTTTGTTTTTATAATGGGGAAAAAGTCAAAGAAAGTGCAAAGCTATCACTTAAAGAAAATAGTAGACTGCGTTTCTTCAGCGATGCCTAGGACAGAGCACAAGAGGAAACGGGCTTAATTGGTACCAATATTAGTTTAGGTGAGAGGGAAACCAGAGGGTCCTGGGAGGGGTTGCAGAATGGGCTCTGTCAGCATGGACGCCTTTAGCTGTGGGCAAGTGTAGAGCTGCAGGAGCTTTGGGCGTGGCTTAATCTGGGGGTGCAGCCATGCAGCCTGGTCTAGCTTCTGCCTCCGAGGCTCTTCAGAGTCTAGTCCTTAGCCCGGTGAGCCTAGACTATTCACAAGGAGACGAAGCAGACCAAATAGCCCATATGATTTTCCATCCAGGAGAGGACAGTGCCGCGTAGGGGCCACTTGATGGAAGCTTGCTTAGTGAGCACAGACTTATGGGCCACTGGCGAGTTCAGAAGTCCTTTGGGGGTTATTTCAGTCCAGCCTGAGCTACTGGGTCAATAGCCCCGTCCCTGACTGGATCAACACCAGAGAAGTCTTTCTCTTTGGTTTTCCTTTGCAAAAACGGTAAGCAGGTCAGTGTCCTTCCATCACTGCGTCCTTTTTTCAGAAATCAGGTTACGATCCATCAGGTCACTGCTTTATTGCAGTCCAGCCTCGCAGATAACGTGCTGGACACCTGGATCAGACCTGAGGGCCTTTCCCGGGTCTTTTCTAAAACAAATTCATTCACAGGCCATCCGTGTATGCTTAGTCATTCATTACATTTTTAAAAGGTAGCTTTGAAAATGGTCTCACTAGGGGCGCCTGGGTGGCTCAGTCGGTTAAGCGTCTAACTTCGGCTCAGGTCATGATCTCTCGGTTCGTAGGTTTGAGCCCCGTGTTGGGCTCTGTGCTGACAGCTAGCTCAGAGCCTGGAGCCTGTTTCAGATTCTGTATCTCCCTCTCTCCCTGACCCTCCCCTGCTCACGTGGTCTCTCTCTCTCTCAGAAATAAATAAAACATTAAAAAAATTTTTTTTTAAGAAAATGGCCTCATTGTAAGTTAGCACGTATTCAGAGTAGGAACTCTGGAAAATTCAGAAAAGCCAAATATAAGTCACCTGTGATGTTAGCAGCTTGCTCCACATCACAGCTGACACGGTGGCATCTCCTTGCCCGGGTCAGCTGTGTGGGCATCACAGGCTGGTGGTCAAAGCGCTGACCTTGGAGTCCTAAATATCTGTGCCATTTCCCTGTGCTCCCACCATAGGTCCTCAGTCAAGGGCCTTCACTTTTCCAATTTCCTCATCATAATGGAATGGGCACCTATCTCACAGAACAAGGATGAGAGTTATGTATTTGTGCCCAGCCGAGATTTTCTTCTGTACAGTCTCAAGAAATGAACAGTTAGCTGGTTAAGAGTTATGTGCTATTTTAAGGCTTTTGATAGACTTTGCCAGTCAGGTTTCCACAAAGCTAATGTTTATTTTTGAAAGAGAGTGAGAGCACGTACAAGCAGGGCAAGGGCAGAAAGAGAGAGAGATGCAGAATCTGAAGCAGGCTCCGAGCTATCAGCACTGAGCCCAACGTGGGCCTCGAACCCATGAACCGTGAGATCATGAGCCGAAGTCGGACGCTTAACCAACTGAGCCACCCAGGCGCCCCTTATTACTAGTTTTTAAAGTTAAGAGCATCATGCTCATGGAGAAAACAAATTAAGCAATGCAGAAGAGTGTAAAATACCCAATCCCACTTTCTAAATTTTTTTTTTTTTTCTAGGAGAGAGAGAGAGAAAGAGCGTGAGCAGGGGAGGGTCAGAGAGAGAGGGAGATACAGACTCTGAAATAGGCTCCAGGCTCTGAGCTGGCAGTCAGCACAGAGCCCGACGTGAGGCTCGAACCCATGAGCCGCGAGATCATGACCTAAGCGAAAGTCGGACGCTTAACCGACTAAGCCACCCAGGAGCCCCCCACTTTCTAAATTTTTTAAAATGTTTTATTTATTTCTGAGAGAGAAACACAGCATGAGCAGGGGAGGGTCAGAGAGAGAGAGAGATACAGAATCTGAAACAGGCTCCAGGCTCTGAGCTGTCAGCACAGAGCCCGACATGGGGCTCGAACCCATGAACCGTGAGATCATGACCTGAGCCAAAGTTGGGTGCTTAACTGACTGAGCCACCCACGCCCCTCCAATCCCACTTTCTAGAAGTAAGTTCTGCTAACAGACCTTTTCTCTTCCGGTCAGAAGCTTGCACACATGTGCTTACATAAAGTGACTTCCTACTAGTGTACTGTTTGGTGACCTGAGCTTTTGTGCTCAGCAGCATATGTGGCTCACTGCTGCGTTCTAGTCCAGACCCAGCTGCTCACCCTTTGAAATGACAGCCTAGTTTTTATTGTAGGGCTTTACCCTATTTTGTTAAGCCAAGTCCCTACCACCTTACGTTTTGATGTAAATTTTCATCCAACAAACCTATTTTGCATCTGTCCCCATGTTTCTCGCCCCCCCCCCATATTATAACTCATGGTTCCTTTAGTTTCACTTGGAATCTGTGTATCCCTGCCCAGGGTGAGGTGAGTGTTTATCATCTTAGGTTGAGGAATGCAGTGATGGGGAGATAATGGTCTGGCAGACCCCAGTATGATTTATTGAACTAACCCATCCCCCCATGTTGGCCCGCCTCTCCCCAGCCCCACCCACAGAGCCGGCTGCAAGACCCAAATAAGACTATTTCTTTTGGTCTCTGTCGTGTTTCCCACTTAATGCTGGATTTGGGGAAAAGTTTCTTTTGTGTCTGTACTAGTGAGTCACCCCAACTTTTAGTTTGTGAGAACTTTTTCTTAAATCAACTTATTTCTAGAAAATATCCTTAAGTTTTTCGTGATGCTTTGTTTTGAGTCCTCAAAAGCTTCCTTTTAAAAAGTTCCTCTTGTCTTGTGAGCTTGGTATCCAAATGGTCTCTCATCTGTTGTCATCGTGTGAAAGTCTGGGAGAGCACTCGGACCCATGGCACCCTCCAAAGACCGGAGCTTAGCCCCCTGAAACCCAGCTGGGGGTCAGCACCCTGTCCGATGTGACGTGTATTCGTGTGGCCGGGCTGCTGGGTGTCTTTGAGACCATTTCGAGGGCGATTCGGGATTGTTCTGCCCCATTGTTGGAGACGTGGGTTGCTGAGCCACCTGTGCGTGCAGCAGGGGTGGGGGTGGTGGGGAGCTCTGTGCGGGGGAAAAGAGAACATGATCAGGAAGTTAAGCAGGAAGCCCAGACAGAGAGAGGAAGGAATGGCGTTAGCAGTTTAAAGCAATGGAAGCCCGCTGATTGTTCTTAATTGTCTCGGAGGTTTAGAATAAGGGCTACAAATTCCATGGTCTTAGAATATTCTGTGTTTTTCCTCAATTATCTGAAATTTGGCAATCTGCTTTCAAAAAAGAGCTATACTTTCTGAATCCAGCTGTGAATGAGATCAGTTGTCCTTAAGGGACATGTGGGAACAGATCACTAAGGTGATGGGCTTGTACCTGCCTGTAGGATGGGGACAGTGGTGGGGGTTGGTGGGCTTCCCGAGGGCACCCCTCCACCCCCAGTCCCTTTTTCTGGAACGACAGGTTCTTTTTCACAGGCGATGTAATCATGTTCTGAAACCACTCTGCAATTGAATTCTCTGGCTGGTCCCTTTCTCCCCTTCCCGTATTTCCAGACGCTGCCTCCTGTGCCCCCCGGCCTTCAGGGTTGAGAGTTTGATTTCTGGGGCTGTCAGGAGCCTCACTCCCCCCTGCAGATAGCGTGGCTCTCTCAAGAGCGAGTGGGGAGCAAACCTGGGTTTGGGTCTTTAGTCAAGCAGGAGGTGAGTCGGTTTTCTTTGCAGCAGTAGCCATGCAGTCTAGGGCTTTCTCCTGGGGGC
The DNA here is from genome assembly GCF_008692635.1 of Crocuta crocuta. NCBI lineage: Eukaryota > Metazoa > Chordata > Mammalia > Carnivora > Hyaenidae > Crocuta > Crocuta crocuta. Next base: position 2,161,360 of record NW_027551578.1, on the reverse strand, counting down.
GCCTTGGAGTGTCCTGTCCAGCTCTGCCGCCTGTGCTGCTACCTGCGGGGTGTGGCGAGGGGCCTGCTGATCCCTGCACGGCCTCCCTGCCCGGCTGCTTGTGCAGCTGCACGTTTTCTGGGAGGCATCTCTACAGTGAGGCGTTTTCACCGAGTCAGCTGACATCTGAGTGTCTACACTGCAAGGGCCTGTGCTGGGTGCAAGGGAGGCCAGGGGGAGCTGGGTCACTGCACGTGGGCTTGTCCTGCATGAGAAGGAAGACCACCCATGTGCTCGCAGTACGAGGCGGGCAGAGAAGGCAGGAGGAAACTGAGGACCACCTGGGCTTCAGCCACAGTCCAAAGGGTGGCAGAGAAGCTGGCACTGGGCCGGGGGAGCAAAGAGGCCTTAACAGACACCGTGGGGACAGATCGGGGACAGTCTGGGGGGGGTACAGTGGGGAGAGGGTGGGGACAGTCTGGGGGGGACA
>NW_027551578.1:2136028-2160535 GCF_008692635.1 Crocuta crocuta | reverse complement strand
GTCGGGACAGGTCAGAGACAGTGGGGGGAGACACCGTGGGGACAGGTCGGGGACAGTGTGGGGGGAGACACCGTGGGGACAGGTCGGGGACAGTCTGGGGGGCGGGGAGGGACCTCCAGCGGACTGTTGCATGAGGTGCAGGCAGGAGCGAGCGGATTCAGACCAGGTAATGGAAGGCTGCCTAGGGATTTTCAGTTTGCCTCTAGAAAATGTAAGTGAACGTGTTGAATCAGCCCCTGCCGAGGGAGGGGCGCCGGCCGGGAAGCGGGCCTGCTCCTGTAGCTGCTTACCTACTGCCTGCCCAGCTCACTTGGGGGACGGCTGTTAACTCAGAGGAGTTTGGTCTGGTGCGTGCAGAAGGCACTGAGAAACCGGGGTTCATATAGGCATGTGTGTGCACGTGTGTGTGCTTAAATCCCTGTTAAATCAGTCCAGGCCCTTGGCATCAGTTCAGCTGGGTAATAGGTGTGTGTGTGTGCAAGATGGGGCCGGATTCCTAAGCAGGTCCGACCTCTGTTTCTAGGCCAGTGTTCCACCCAATGACGGGGCAGCTTGGTGTGTCATCCGGCTGCTGCCACGCAGAAAGGCCCAGGACGCAATCCTGACTCAGGGCCTGGGAGACCTTGGGCCCAGCACCTGAGGACAAAAGCCTGGGACCGCAGGTCTTCGAGTAGCGCCGGGTCAGAGGAAGTCGGAGCTTCTGAAACCTGGCAGTGGTTGTAGGGCTGTGGAGCCCAGGCCGCCACATTCCCCTGTGCCCACCTGCGCCCATCTGCACCCACTCCCACCCCGCCCAGGAGAGGAAAGCCAGATGTGGTCCCATACTGCTTCTTCTGGTTTTTTCCATTGTTCGCTTCCGGGGTCGGAAACAGTTGGGATTGCCCAGCCCTCCTGGTATCAGAGGTGGCTCCACAGAAATCTCTCCAGGATTCGAGATGAATCTTTTCTATGCCTTTTTTTTTTTTTTTTAATTCCAGTGTTGCTCACATCCAGGGTTGTATTAGTTTATGACTTTTTAAGCAAATACAAATACAACTCTAAGAGGGTGTGCCTTTCTTTATGAGAGTTTCCATTCCTTGTATCAAATCCTAGAACAGAGAGGTAGGCATGTGTGAGCTTGCCAAGTCTGAGTCTTGCAGTTGGGTTATTTTATTCAGATCTGAAGACTATGGAGGAGCCCTGGGGAAAGGAGCAGGTGCAGGGGCAGGGACTGGTTAATGGACCAGAACGTCATCGCGAATAGTTGAAAGACCCGAAGCTGCTGACTAGAGAAGACACATCGTTTTTTTCAGGGGGTAGAGGTGGCAGAATGAAAATGATCTTCAAGTATTTAAAGGGTGGTTGAGAGAAAGTAGATGGGTGTGCGTGCACAATGGTTACGCCGAGCATCAGGGCATGCTTGGAGATTTTAACTTGGCATGGAGAAGAGTTGCGGCTGTTGGAAAATGAATGAACTGGTCTGGAGGGTCTCCCTTTCGGGGTTTGAAGGAAGACATTTGGGGTCCTTTCCTGTTCGAGTCTACAGTGGCCATCCCGGTCCTCAAGAAGCAGGTTTGCTGGTTAGTTTTCATCTGGCTGGTGACCACCCTGGCAGGCTTCTACCAAAGATGGCCAGGTGGCTTCCGCTAACTCTGCAGGATTGAGTTGAGGCAGGAGGAACATGGCACTGCACGGGGTGCCGGGTACGTCCTCGATCTGCCATTCCTTTCCAGGGTGAGATTCTGCCGGCTGGCCTGAAAGTCCGTGCTCACCAGAGAATACATGCAAGGGGCCCAGGGAAGACAGAGACTTGCGTCCAGAACACTGGGTTCTGTGCCGGAACTGGACCTCAAAACCGGCTGGGTAATTTTTCAAACACAGGTGTCAGGAGGAGCCCGCTTCTCCTCGTGATGCAACACACACGAGCTAATCAGAAACAAGAGTGATGGTGTTGGACTCTAGGATGTGGCCCCGTGGCCTGGGCGTCTCTTTTTTTCCCCACGACTTGCCTGGTCGGGGTGGACTTGTGACAGCAGGGTGCCACTGAGCCGGCGCTACCCTCTCAGACCGTCTCTCCTGACATCTTCCCTGAACGTCTTAGCAAAATATGCTAAGTTCGGGTGCCCTGGATCCATTTCGATGGTCTGCTCAGCTGTGGTAGGGAGATAGACCATGTTTGCCTGGCAGTTTAGCATGGTTGAAGGGTGTGAAGAAGAATATGGACTTTAACTAACACCCAGTCTTGTCATGAGATGAATGCTTTCTGGACCCCAGCTTCCCTTGTGTGAAAGTCAGATGGTCTCCCATGGCAGGTCTCATTGCTGGGTAATGAGAAGGACCGTAGATCTTCTCTTTCTTGGTTTTCGGCCTGCACATTCCCATGTGTCTTCGGTGCTTCAGCCCTTGCTGCACAGGAGACGTTCGATGACTGGTTATTAAAATTGATGGAGAGCTCATTGAAGTCCTCCCGGCGGCCCTATAAGAAATGATTATTCCCTTTTGTCATCAGCCGAGGCACGGAGCTGAGGCATGAGTTGCAACAGGACCAAGAAGCAGAAGGCAGTCTTCCAGCATCTAGTTAGAGTTTCTCCCCCTGTGCCGCGCAGGGAGGTCTACAGCTCAGCAGCTCTGTCCCCAGCGGCCCGTCACCTGCTGGACCAGAGGCTGCACCGGTAATAAGAGCCACTAGTGGTTCTCATGCACTAGGCTGGGCTGCATTTCCAATTGGACGAACCCCTCTGTCTTTGGGATTGATGGGAACCATCCATTTCCTGTGCTAACTTGGTCCTGTTCGCTCAGGACGAGGCTGTGGCAAGAGGGGAACTCGAAGGCGAACAATCGGGTGACTTTCAAATGTCCCTTGATCCGCCCCCAGTTGTGAGAGTAGCGTGGAGGCCCCCAGGCCTCACTAGGCTTACTTAGTCACCTGCTCTGGGGAGTGAGCCCACAACCGTCTCTGGGTAGGACTGACCTTGTTGGAAGAGGGGCCGGAATCCTTCCCTTGGGGGCCTGGAGGCTGAGCTGGTGAGAGGTGGGTGCTCCAGGGGGCCGTGTGTGACACTGACAGCTGAGCTGCTGTTGTTGGCAAGGGGACTCTTGTCCTGGGGAGTTGAGATTGGTTGTGGTATCAGAGAGGGCACCCACGGGGTCCTCTCTGAATCTGATCAGAGCATGAGGAAAGGACACACTTGTATCATGGCGTCCAAAGGGAAACCAGCTGGGGCCACCAGAAGGCGCAAGCCTAGTCCTTCCCAAGGCACGCCCGGGTGCCGGGGTGAATTCCACAAGTGGGGGCCCGCCGCCCCGAAGGTGCAATCCTGCCCCGACACAGCAAGTAATGTCTGAGGTGTGGGCATCCCACAATTAAGGTTTTCTCCAATTTGGAAATCCAAAGCATCTGAGTGATGCTCTGAGCCATTCATGGTTCGGAAAGAATGTGCTGGCACCAGCGGACTGCTGGCCGCGTGTTCAACTAAAATTAAACTCGAGTGCTGACTCCTTGTTTTCCCCTCCCCACCCCTTCCCTCAAGGTTGGCCTCCGACAGCTGGACATGTCCTTGCTCTGCCAACTCTACAGCCTCTACGAGTCCATTCAGGAATATAAGGGAGCTTGCCAGGCAGCCTCCAGCCCGGACTGCACCTACGCCCTGGAGAATGGCTTCTTCGAGGAGGAGGAGGAATATTTCCAGGAGCAGAACTCCCTCCACGATGGGAGGGAGCGGGGCCCTCCGAGGGACCTGCCGCTCCCTGTGTCCCCGCTCTCCAGCAGCGACTGGATTCTTGAGTCCATCTAGAAAGGGGTCTCTGCACAGAGGCCACGGCTGCTACCAGACAGCCAGCATTTGCTTCTCCTCCTGAAGAAAGCTCTTCTGCTCCTCCATCATGGGCGGTCGCCGGGTGTGAGCGGCCGGTGCTGTCAGTTTAATCTGGAAGACCCACGTGGCAGTGTGTTCTGATGGCCGGAGTTTGTACCTCGATGGTCCAGCCACATCCTCGGCACCACGCTGCTCAGGCACTTCTGCCAAGGAAAGATCTTCCTGCATCTGTTCCCCGAGGAAGACCCTGTGGGGCATTTTGCTCAAAGCCACTGTTACTGGTTCCTTCCTTATGGGTGGTGGACGGTTTGCATTGTAGGAACTGCCTCTGGGTTGCAACATAGGGAAACTTAACACTTTGCGGCTCCCCTTCCATGGTGCATTCGGCGGCCTTTCTTGCTTTCATCTTGTGAGTGTCGAAGGCTCTTGAATTGGACTTTATCTGTAAGCTGCACTGCTAACAGCCTGGGTGACTCGGTGAAAGCTTTTTACCAACAAAGTAAATGTTTCAGGTCATACTCATCGACTGCATTCTCTTAACCTGTCGAAACAACTCGTAGCCTTTGTCTGTCTGATGGAGGGGGAGGGAGACACACAGAGATGTGTGACTGTTGGAAAAGGGAACCTGGGGCAAGCTAATGTCTGTGTCACTCACTGAAAGGCGGCAAATGTTTTTTGTTCTGGAAGATTCTGAACATAAGCTAGTATATTAGCAACTGCCTCTTCCACTCAACAACAATGATCACCGTAAGCCTTAATATATTTATTAAAATCCTTTAGGAACACTTTACACTTTGTAGGTTAAAAAATGAGGATAAAATGATAACCTCTCTCTGACTGCAGTTGTGTGTTCTTTTGGTCTGAACTCCAAATCATCCATTTTCATAACTGGAATGCGTTGAATCCAATCAACTACCGAAAGAAAATTACAGTTTGTTTTCTTTCTTTTTTTTAATGTTTATTTTTAAGAGAGAGACAGAGTGCGAGTGGAGGAGGGGCAGAGAGAGGGGGAGACACAGAATCTGAAGCAGCTCCAGGCTCTGAGCTGTCAGGACAGAGCCTGACACAGGACTTGAACCCACAGACCGTGAGATCATGACCTGAGCTGAAGTCGGGCGCCCCCAGTTTGTTTTCTTGCCATTGAGAATTTGAAAGAGGCTTCTGTCCTCTGTTGACTTATTCTTGGAAGTGATTTATCCACAGCAGACCACCATTTACAGTTGGGTCTCAGCGCTGTCTTCCTACTTCAGAGCCCCTGTTCTCTTGTTTCTTTTGATGTGATAATTGCTTATTAGTGCGTCTTTTGGGTTAGAGAGAGGAGGTAAAATTAATCCTCCGGAGCGAGCATGTTCACAGCTTGTTATGTATGTGACCGTGACCGTGTGTCGGGAACAGGGGTGAGGCATACAGAGAAGGAAGAGCTTTTCTGCTGATCTCCTGTGTTGTAAATAGTAGTTAACTGAGAGACGGTGGCAAATTGCCTTCAGTATGTGGCTCAACCGTTCAGGGGGCACGAGAGAATTAAAAGGTCACCTACCTACCAGAACCTTTGAGGTCAGGCCCATGTTTCACAGGGAGTCGAAACTCAGGTCGGCTGTTCTCAACCCTGAACGCGTTAGGATCACGTGGGGGGCTTTTAGAAGCCTGGCTCAAGAACCCTCATCTCCATTCTGATTTAATTAGTAAGGAGTGAGGCCTGGAGCTCTGCATGCTTCTGGGAATCCCCCAGGTGATTTCTACGGCAGATCCAGTTGCCGTCTAGTGTTCACAGGGGCCCGGGAAGCCGGCATCACAGGAAACACGTGAGAGATGCGGGCTCTCCCACCCGCCCTGGACCTACTGACTCAGGCGCTGTGCCTTCCCAGGATGTCCCGGCGACTCTTTACACAAAATTCAGGAAGCACTGCTTTGTTAGCGCAGCACCGACAATGCGGCTCCCGGGGCAGGGCAGGGCGGGGTGGGCGGGGGGTGCTGCAGCATCTTCTTGGAGCCCCAGGCGATGGCGGGGAGACTCTCTCCTCTCAGAATGGGCACCCACAGCCCAGTAGTGAAGCTTGCGGGGCTGGCTCAGGTGCAGGGAGCCCCCCAGTTTAGAATGCACGGCTTCTGGATGCCTGGGTGGCTCAGTCAGTAGAGCATCCCACTTTGGCTCAGGTCATGATCTCACGGTTCATGGGTTCGAGCCCCGCATTGGGCTCTGTGCTGACAGCTTGGAGCCTGCTTCAGATTCTGTGTCTCGCTCTCTCTCTCTGACTTTCCCCTGGTCGTGCTCTCTCTCTCTCAAAAATAAATCCCACCCCCCACCCCCAAAAAATCGAGAATGCCCCATTTCCGTGTGTCTGCTGCCTCTGGACTCTTCTGGAATCGCAACCATAGACTCACAGTGCCTTTGACTTTGGGGCCCTCATGTCATTATTGGGGGATAGGCTCTCAGAGCTAGAAGTGGAATGAAGCCAGGTAAGCAAGAGGCCTGTCCCTTACTGTGGGGAAAGGCTGACACATTCCTCCCCCCGAGGGTGAAGTGGCAAATATACATAAACCCCTGTAGGTTTTTGTACTCTATTTGGAATCTATATATATTGCCCCAAACTTTCTCTTACTCCAAAATACAGTGTACTTTTGTAAATATATCTTGGCAAGGAATATTAAAATTTCCCCAACCAAAAAATGGTTTCTAATACACTCCGCATAACAAAGGTCCCGCAAGTGATTAGAAAAGAAATTCAGCTGGGGGTGACTGGGTGGCTCAGTCGGTTAAGTAAGTATCAGACTCATGATCTCGGCTCAGGTCATGATCTTGCCGTTCATGGGATCGAGCCCCTCGTTGGGCTCTGTGCTGACAGCACAGTGCCTGCTTGGGATTCCCTCTCCTCTGTCTCTGCTCCTACCCCACTTGCACGCTCTTATGTGCTCTCTCTCTCTCTCAAAGTAAATAAATAAAAAATAAATAAATTCAGCCGGTGTCCTCTATTGCTCCCTGGCATAAGTCATTACCTCCAAGTTTGGAGTGGGGCTACCTTGCTACTCTAACAGAGTGGCCAGCGCAGGGCCCAGAAGTTGGTAAGGCAGTCCAGTGTTTGCTGAAGAAGCTATAATCTGTAAGGCAATGTGCCGAGCAGTTAAAGAAAGGCACCTTTAGCTTTCTAGGGCACGTGTGCAGTGGACCCCGAGTTGTTCAGTTAAGCCTTGCAATTCACAAATGATGCAGTTCCTCTCTTGTCCCTAGTGGCTTTCAGAGTCCATTAACCAGCCCGACTCCTTGCTTCCATGTTTCTGTAACCTAGGGTGATGCCATTCGTTCGGCTAACATGTACTTAGCCCTGATTTGGGTCACCCGGAGGCAGGCACCGAGGACGCAATGCAGAACCTGGAAAGTCTCTGGCAGTTGCCCCTTCTACAAACACCTAACGCGTGCGGGTGAATATTATGCTGAGGGAAGTACCAGGGGCCACTGGGACCCAGAAGGAGACACCCCCAAATACTGGGGACATTGGCAGAGGTGACATCTGAGCTGACTTTGAAAGGTAAGTTCTTCAAAAGGGAGAGTGGGCAGGCAGACAACGCCATAAGGTCTCCTCAAATTGTTATGTAGAACATCGTGTGCTTTCATGCGATTCTTTTCTCATTTCTGTAATTAAAGCACAGGTTCATTGACTTGCCTGAGGTCATGGCTAAGGGAGCTGGAATTCTCAGATGAGGTTTGTGCTCCATTTGTGTTTGAGGCCCATGCAGGTGCTGGGATGAAACCTAAGATCGTGTGCTGTAGCCCCTCGATGTTAAGTCACAGCACGTTATCTCACGATTTATCGTGCGGTGCTTGCTGCTGATCTTGCTCTGACTCCTCCGTGCACAGGCCTGACTTCTTTCAATTTTTTTTTTTTTTTTTGGAGATAGAGACAGAGCACGAGTGGGGGAGGGGCAGAGAGAGAGGGAGACACAGAATCTGAAACAGGCTCCAGGCTCTGAGCTGTCAGCACAGAACCCGATGCGGGGCTTGAACTTGCGTGTGATCATGACCTGAGCCGAAGTCGGACGCTTAACCAACTGAGCCACCCAGGTGCCCCAAGCCTGACTTCTTTCAGAGCCTGTGATTATAGGCATAGATGGGCCAAGTGCACGGGTGACAGGAAGCTCTCTGGCAACCATCGGGCCAGGTGGCCATTCGATTTCATCCTTCTGTCCGAAGAAAACTTACTGATTGTAAAAGCCCAAACACGTCCGCTTGATTACATGAAAGATTGTTCCTTGAGTTCGGAGAGACGCATCTGAGCGCATTCTGTACGGAGGTGATAGAGCTTCTGTTGCAAAGATGACAGCTGCAGGCCGCACGTGAGGGTCAGCTGACACCAACGGGGTCACGGTTCCCTGGGTGGAAATGCTACGGGAGCGGCCTCCCGATCACCCAGGGAAGACGGGCTCTGCAAGTGTCAACGGCCCGCCTGGTGCCTTTGTTCTAACCAACTGTGACAATGCATCACCTTTCTGTCTCCCTTCTCTGGCGACCGCTCAGCTGAGGACAGGTCCCTAGATACCCAGTTCCCTGTCTGGTTCTCCCGACTCCCCGAAAAATGAGCACCCACAGAGCGTGGACCAAAGCCTTTATTAAATACACTGAGCAATGTTAGCAAAACGAAAGCATGAAGCAAGTCAGTAAGGAAGAGTTGTGGCCCTAGGTAGCCTATGACAGAGAGCACAGGGACAAATGTCAGCCTCAGAGAGAAGCCTGGGGACCCCCCTGCTTGCTTGTTCTGTCTCCCAGACAGAGAGGCTCCAGTGAAAGTCCCACAGGAACTCAGAAACCATTGTTATTGAGAAGGTGGGTTCTGGTGGGAGGAGCACTTGTGTTAGAAATAGACAGGGTCAGGGGCCCCTGGGTGGCTCAGTTGGTTAAGCGCCCGACTTCAGTCTAGGTCATGATCTTGCCGTTATGAGTTCGAGCCCCGCATCGGGCCCTGTGCTGAGAGCTCAGAGCATGGAGCCTGCTTCAGATTGTTTGTCTCCCTCTCTCTCTGCCCCTTCACTGCTCAAGCTCTGTGTCTCTCTCAAAAGTAAATAAACATTTAAAAAGCTAAAAGAAATAAACGTGGTTAAAACCACAGTCCCCTCATGGCAGGGAGCATGCCCCGGTTTCTTTCAGAGGGAACAGCCTAGGAGAAGGGAAGTGAGGACTTAGTCCGGCTCTGTCCCAGGGCTTAGGGAAGAGAGCACCTTTCTTTCTCCTGTCCTCAGGATGATAAGATGCCTGAGTGGGGCTTTGGGAGAAAGGGCGAGGGGGAGACCATTAAGATGGCCTCTAGGGGGCACCTGGGTGGCTCAGTCAGTTAGGCATCTAATTCTAGATTTCAGGTCAGGTCATGATTTCAGTTTGTGAGTTCAAGCCCCGTGTTGGGCTCTGCACTGACCGTGTGGAGCCTGCTTGGGATTTAAAAAAAAAAAAAAAGATGGCCTTTAAAATCTTGTGTTAGAAAGAAGAAAGCACCTTGGGAATTCCTAAGTCTAGCACAAGGGTGGGAAAACAACCAGGATTTGAGGTTGAAGGGCATGCTGGTGACCCTGCCCGTTTCTCTCTCGTGTGTCCCTCTGCATTGAACCCTGGAATCTAGATGGAGATGAATTTGGAGATGGAGGAGGACGCTCAGAACCAGACTCAACCTGCAATGTGTTCCCAGCATGTCAAGGCCAGGCCAGCAACACGCCCTACGGGGCACTCTCCTCTCTCTGGCTGATCCCTACTTGGCCTCCGGCAGAAATACTAGGGAAGACAGGTTCAACTCCATGCCCGAGTGGTCCTAAGCGGTGTGACTGATTCCTCTCAACTGGCTTCTATCAGACACACCCTGATGACTGTCTCACTGAGCAATAAACCTACCGAGGCTCGGCCACTCCTACCAACGCATTTCCACTGTGTTGGGACCTCCGCTTAGAAGGAGCCTGACGTATGACCTGGAAGTTGGGTTTATCTCGTCCTACTGTAGAGGAAAGAATGGAAGCACACCCCACAGGGCAGGAGACAAACCGGTACAGATGTGTTCCAAGTCAGACACTTCTTTGTCTTACATGGATTGGTACAATGTATATACCACGTTGGATCCAAAAACTACTTAAGGCTTCTTCATAAAAATTCACACAATACAATAAAATGCCATTAAAAAGGTTTTTTTTTTTTTAAACGTTTATTCATTTTGGAGAGACAGAGAGTAAGTGGGGGAGGGGCANTACCACGTTGGATCCAAAAACTACTTAAGGCTTCTTCATAAAAATTCACACAATACAATAAAATGCCATTAAAAAGGTTTTTTTTTTTTTTAAACGTTTATTCATTTTGGAGAGACAGAGTAAGTGGGGGAGGGGCAGAGAGAGAGGGAGACACAGAGTCCAAAGCAGGGTCCAGGCTCTGAGCTGTCAGCACAGAGTCCGACACAGGGCTTGAACTCATGAACCATGAGATCATGACCTGAGCTAAAGCCAGATGCTTAATGCACTGAGCCACCCAAGTGCTCCTAGAATGCCAGTTTTTAAAAAGTGGGCTTAGAAATCAGCACGAAGCGGGGGGCGCCCGGGTGGCTCGGTGGCATCTGACTCTTGATTTCGGCTCAGGTCATGATCTCATGGTTAGTGGGATTGAGCTCTGCCTGACAGCTCAGAGCCTACTTAGGATTCTCTCTCTCTCTCTCTCTCTCTCTCAGAATAAATAAACATTTAAAAAAAAAAAGAAATCGGCACAAAGGGAATACAAGGGCAAGACAGAAGNCGGTTGCGTCTGACTCTTGATTTCGGCTCAGGTCATGATCTCATGGTTAGTGGGATTGAGCCCTGTCTGACAGCTCAGAGCCTACTTAGGATTCTCTCTCTCAGAATAAATAAACATTTAAAAAAAAAAAAGAAATCGGCACAAAGGGAATACAAGGGCAAGACAGAAGAGGAAGCCAGCTGTAAAATCAGCACAAGAATCAATCACCTGCGAGAAATGCAAGTCATCCCATTTACTAGCGAACACAAACAGGGCAGATTCTGACCCCACCTCCACATTGAAGCCATGGGTGGAGGGCGAGTGCTCAGCCCTCGAGCAGGCATTTATTTACCTCGGTGTTTCCCTGCCAAGGGTGTCTAAGCAAGCTGACTTCTGGAAAATGTTGGGGGCGAATCAGAAGAGCCTCTTTCAACATTTGCAAGGGAATCTCGAGAGTCACATGGCTCTGCTCCCAACCGATGGAGGGGTCTCCTCCATGACCCACATCTAGTCTCCGAGCTTCTGCTGCAACAGCTCCCAAAACAGGAAGCTGTGCTGTAAGGTGACTGTCAGAGAGTTCCTTGAAGGGCCCTGACATCTGCCTTCCCTTTGATGAAGTTACAGATAAAGGGTTATGCTTCACAGGAGAATCCTATTCATTTTTCTTCCTTTTATAGTTTATTGTAAAGTTGGTTTCCATATAACACCCAGTGCTCATCCCCACAAGTGCCCTCCTCCATGCCCATCACCCNCTACAGAGATTATCTCTGGAACTTATAAATGTTATACTCTGTTTGGAAAAGGCCTTTATGAAAGATGAGTTTAAGGATCTTGAGATCACCAGATGATCGCGGGCTCTCCAGGTGGGTCCTAAATGCCATCACAAATGGCCTTGTAAGAGAGAGGCAGAGGGAGATTTGACACAAGGGAGGAGCAGACGATGTGGGGCTGGAAGGGAGATTGGAGACATGTAGCCACAGCCTTGGAATGGCAGCGGCCACTGGGGCTGGGAGAGGAGAGGGTGCATTCCCCCCTGCAGCCTCTAGAGGGAGCAGGGCCCTACCAACACCTGTGACCTGATGCTAGCCTTTCTTCTGCTTCTAGATTTGTGAGAGAATAAATACGTTGTCTTTAAATAAATTTTTTAAATGTTTATTTTTGAGAGAGAGAGAGAGACAGACAGAGGGAGAGAGAGAGACAGAGTGCATTGGGGGCGGGGGAGGGTAGAGGACAGAATCTGAAATAGGCTCCAGGCTCTGAGCTGTCAGCACGGAGCCCGACTTGGGGCTTGATCTCGAGGACTGGGAGATCATGACCTGAGCTGAAGTCGGATGCTCCACCGACTGAGCCACCCAAGCGCCCCTGAATACGTTGGCTTAAGCCACCAAGTTGTGATAATTTGCTGCAGTCGCCACAGAAAACGAACACACATTTCTTGGCACTGTTCGTTTCTTCCCCGCCTTTGCTACTTATGTGTGTCACGCAGGGACATCATCACTCAATCTGCTGGCTGAACACACTGTCCTAACTCTTCCAATGCATTCAGATTCGTTTCATGCCGGGCTCTTGGAGTCATTTCAGGCCACAGGCGTCTTCTAGGGTTAATATAAGGATAAAATGGCTTATTAATTATAAAGCCCTTAAAATAGTGCCTGGCTCAAGGTAACTATATATACAGTGCCCGGCTCAGAAAGTGTATATAAATATTTGTCAAGTCGGAATAAATAAGTAGCGTCCTGTTTGGGGTCTTGGGGCTCTTGCTTTTGTAGTGCTTTTCCTCTGTTGACTCTTCAGGAGCTAGAGAGAGAATTTTAACTTTAGTCTTAGGTTAATAACACTTTCCCTCCGAACATGTTCCCAGTTTTATGATGCAAGGTTATGGCTAGATGTGTTAGATATCAGAAAGAGACAACCCAAGTTTTAAGGCTCACAGCCGTCCCACTGAGAAAAGACTACAGTAAAATGCTCATGTCTTTCTACAGCTTCTTCCCTTGGACACAAAGTTAAGCATTGGACTCTTGATTTTGGCTCAGGTCATGATCTCATGGTTTATGAGATCAAGCCCTGCGTTGGGCTCTGCACTGAAGGTGAGGAGCCTGCTTGGGGTTCTCTCTCTCCTTCTATCCCTTCCCCTCCCCCACTTTCTCTCTCTCTCAAAAATAAATAAACATTAAAAAACATCTATTCTTAGTCTGTTTTTTTATTTTTTAATTTTTAAGATTTTATTTTAAGCCTTTATTTATTTTGAGAGAGAGACAGAGCGTGAGCAGGGGAGGGAGACAGAATCTGAAGCAGGCTCCTGGCTCTGAGCTGTCAGCACAGAGCCTGATGCAGGACTGGAACCCATGAGCGAGATCATGACCTGAGCCAAAGTTGACTGCTCAACTGACTGAGCCACCACCCAGGTGCCCCATTAGTCTATTTTTTTAAAACTCTCTTGGTCTCGATTCCTAACTGTATTTGAAGAACAGTAAATTACCCTTTTCTCAACAAGGGAAGATGGGTTGACCCAGGGAGGCACCATCAGAGTGGGATGGAGACCAGCACAGCCCCCGGGGCCCTAGTTATGCTAGCAGAGGCCAAGGTTTTAGTCTCAATTCTGTCGCTATCTGCTTGTGACCTTGAGCAAATCCCTTTACTAGTCTAAGCTTCCGTTTCTTCATAGAAGACTGGTTTAAAAAATATCTGTAATTTTTCTGATTGATGTCTCTTTGTCTTGTAAATATCCTTTTAAAAAATGCCTTCTGTGGCTCTTGTATACAGTGATGTTTTTGTCCCAACTTAGGTCAAAGGGCTTCATTCACTTTGCCAGAAGTTTTTCGACAAGACCACCATCTACTTTCCATGTGCCTAATTAGTCCATACTATGCTCTCATAAATTGGGCGCTTTTCCTCTGGTTCTGGGTGGTGTTGAAAAGTCCAGGGCCAGCGCTGGGCTATGTCAGAGTAGCCACTGTGTGACCATAACCCATCAGACTGTGCATAGGAAGCATGTTTTCTTCAATGGCTTGAGTGCATATGCTTTTCAATGAAAGTGGGGCCATCTGAACGTGACTTGGTTTTTATAGGTTCCAGTGGATTTTCATATAAATACCTTTGGATGTTGTGAGGCCACATCTCGATTTTGCAGGGAAGGGGTGGCTTGGAAATCATAGACGCCTTTCTAAAGCACCAAGTACCACCGCTACCTTGTGACTTCCCGATGTAACTACCTGAGCAATTCTGCTGTCTCTGGAATCATTATTTAAGCAAACATAAAAAGAAGTCTGGGAAAAAATGGAGGTGGTGGATATATGGCTTTTCACTGCAGAATCCTTGTAACTTTTTTGTATCTTGGAAATGTTTCATTAAAAAATGTTGAAAAATATGTAGGGCTGCTGACAGTTGAGAAAGATGAACTCTGGGGGGTGGGGTCCCCAGGTGGGGGAGAACTAATCACTAGTTCAAGTGCATCTACTGGGCACAGCGGGCAACCTCTCTGCCCTGTTCCTGGAGTCTTGCCCTTTCTTGGCTCAGCCCAAGGAGGGATGTAATAACCAATACGTTGAATGGACTGTAGTTCAGGGTTGGATCAGATGGGTCTCCTCTGAGTCTTCTACTACCTCGCACAGCCTTTAGCTGACTCCTGCTCACCGACACCAAGGACAGCATTAAAAAAAATTTTTTTTAAGCTTATTTATTTTGAGAGAGAGAGAGCAAACAGGGTAGGGACAGAGAGAGAGGGGAGAGAGAATTCCAAGCAGGCTCCGCACTGTCAGCACAATGCCCAATGCAGGGCTCGAACTCACAAACCANGTAGGGACAGAGAGAGAGGGGAGAGAGAATTCCAAGCAGGCTCCGCACTGTCAGCACAACGCCCAGTGCAGGGCTCCAACTCACAAACCGTGAGATCATGACCTGGGCCGAAATTAAAAGTCAGATGCTCAACCAGTCGGCTGAGGCACCCCTAAGGAAAGGTGTTTCTAATACTTGTTTAAAAAAACAAGTTTAATAAATACCTTTATGGTGCTCAAGAAAGACAGGATGTATCAAGTACGGATTAAAAGATGTGACCTGTTCAGCTTCACTTGCCAGCTAAGTCAAAGCTTCAAAAAGCTGTGATCATCATATTACATTGTCTTTTTTCTAATACGTATTGACTTTTTCCTTTGGTTGTACACCTTTAAACCATGTTTTCCTCCCTCTTAACATGTACAGGCTCCATCCTATGGCTATTATGTGATGTCATTCCAATTGGTTTTGTTTTTTACTTTGGATTCTTCTTTTTAACGTTCTGTGCTGGTTTCATCATCCTCGGGATAAATTTGTTTGAAAGCTCTTCCGTTATCTGAACTTATATGGCTTCCTAGGCTCATTTTTAAAACTCCCAGTTGTATGGGCTATTCAGTTCCCTGCACGGGTCACAGTCTCTGCCCTCCAGGACTTGGCACGCGTGCTCATTCTCCCTCCAGGGATACTGGAAAGTTCCTTTCCTTTCCCCTCCTCTCAGAGGACCTTCTCCACTTCTAAGACCGGAACAGGTGTCCCTACTCTGCATTTCCCTAGATGCCCTTTACAGCACTTACCACGCTCCACTGCAATTACCTTCTCATGTTTCCAAATCCGTCACTTCTGCCAACCTTAAGAGGGCTACTCACTGCTTCGTCCATACTGTCTGACACACAGTCGGTGCTCCGTAATGAGTAAGTGAATGAATAAAATAAATGAAACAGGGAGAGAGAAGAGGGGGTGCTAGTTTACCTTTATATAAGGTAAGGTTATCTTGCTTTTATGTTATCAGTTTTATTGAGATAGAACCCACCCCTATAAAGTATACAACTCAGTGGTTTTAGTTATTTGTTTTTGGATCAGCCATTAAAATTTTTTTCTTAATGTTTATTTTTATTTTGAGAGAGAGGGAGAGAGAGAGAAGGGGAGGGGCAGAGAGAATCCTAAGCCGGGTCTACACTGTCAGCGCAGAGCCCAACACGGGGCTCAAGATCACAAACAGTTAGATCATGACCTGAGCTGAAATCAAGAGTCTGACGTGTGACCCACTGAGCCACCTGGTGCTCTGGATCAGCCATTTTTAGGAGTAACTTACTTACAGGGGAAAATACTGAATTCATGAAAAATTTACAAAATCTCAGTGTATTTCAACTTTATTATGAGAAAAATGTTTCTGTTGTTGTCAGAACACAATACTACTTTAAATACATTATTTAGAGCCTATAACTTACCATTTAAATCAAAAAGATATAAACATGTCAAAGGAACGAAACATACATCTTTATTACGTGTGGATCATGGATTCGTGGTCCCCTCCACTCCCCGACGTGGTCTATAATGCATGCCATTCCCCTCACGGTGTCCCTCGTTCCCCAGGCAGCACCCTGTGCTCTCTGCTTGCCTGTGTCTGTATCTGTATGTGTTTCGGTTGTTTCTTACGGAGGGGGTTGTGGTAGAGTTTTGGGGGTTTTCGATGCTATAACCTTTGCTTTCTTTTTTGGGAAGTGTATCCAAATCTTTGCTTCATTTTGCTCAACAGAAACGAGGAGTTCGGTTTCTATCCTAGGTCTTCTCTTTGTCGGCAGTCGGCTGTACCACAGATAATAGACGACACGACTGTGGAAAATAAAAGGAGTATTCAGAGTGGCACATTCTGCTGCAAATCACCACAAATCCCCGGGGTAGGCCCTGGACTGCAGGAACCATGCTCTCTCCTCCGTACAACCACCCGGGCTCTCCTGGAACCATGCTTTGACCCAGGTTGGGGGAGTTGTGTGTTTATACACGTGGAACCTGAATGGAAGGCACGCATAGTATAAAACATGAGGGAACGTAAAAGGAGAACAGTGGTTTTCAAACAGTTGTGAGAGACAGGGGACCTTGTTTTCTGACCGGGAGTCACAATGGATCGCTTGACAAGTGGGTGTGCTGGGGGAAGTAGGACCAGGACAGTCTCAGGGGACCCTGGACACGACACTGTGGGGCTGAGCTGGGTCCTAGGAGGTCAACGGGGGTGAGCACACAGACTCGGGGTGCTGGAAAGTCTTCGTCCCACAGTGAGGCCAGGATGACCGACTATATCAGGTTAGGCAGAGGGGAGGCTGCGCCAGGCCCTGGGCAGAGTGGAAGACGTCTGCGGAGATGAGGCAGCTGCAGTGGGGAAGGTGGGTAGGGACGTGCCCGCGGGGAAGGAGTTAGGATGGGAATACTGAGGACCACACTTCCACAAGGAGAAAACAAAAAGTTGTTCTTCAGGAAGAGACAAGAAACTCCTGGGTCGGCAGTAAGAAATGGTGACAAATTCGGAGGGACGCCACAACCGTGCTCTGTCTGTGACACTTTATGTGGCCCTGGTCTGGGCTGAGGGCCTGTGAGGAAGCTGTTGTAAACTCTCAGGCAGGAGACCAGAGCTGCCCCGGGGTCTGAGGGAAAAGGGACATTTGCAGAGAAAAGCTTCAGGGAAGGATTCCGTTGGGTGGGTAGAGGGGGGTGAGATGGAGTTCAGCTTCAGAGGTAAAGGCAGGGCCGTGCTGGCACCGCCTGGGAAGCGGTGGATGGGCATTGAGACTGGGCAGAGGGTGGGCTGGAGGTGCTGGGTCTGGGGGGCCTACGTCCTGGGAGCTGAGTGTGTGAACAGCAGAAGAGAAGAGGGAGGCTGAGGCCCGAGCCCGGGGACAGACTGGGAAGTCAGCGGACAAAAGACTGACGGACCAGGCAGCCGTCTCAGAAGGCGGGGCTCAGGATAAGCTTCCAGAGCACAGCTGAGGGAGGAGTCTGACAAACACCTGGCAGCCGGCTGCCCTCTGAGTTTCAGTAGAGTCAGGAGACTATGGGAGAAAGTGTGTCTTACAAAGAGGAAAGCTGTGAAGCAGCAGGCTTGACCGACTGTTCTAGAACAGAGTTGTGCGCGTTATGTTTGCAGAGGGGAGGGAGCCAGTGCGCGGGACAGGGCAATGAAAGAGCCGTGTCTGAAGATCTGGAAAGGAAGAGCATTAGCTGAGCATGAGGGGAGATGAGGCCCCAGGCATGAGTCTGGCCTTTTCGCCGCAGAGAAGGTTCGGAGCCGGGATGCTTTCCTGCCCCTGCACCCCCAGCCCCGGACCGGCCTCCGCGTCTACTCCCAGTCCCCGCAGCCAGCGCAGGCTGCAGGGAGGGCCAGAAGCCTGACTGTGACCAGGGGGAGGAGGACACTTACAGGTAGGAGACAGCCCCGAGAGGAAAAGCGCACGGGTCCAGGACCAGACGGAGGGCAGGAGGGAAGAAGCCAGGCAACCAGACGAGTTCGGAGCTGAAGGAGGAACGAAGCTCCAGCAACGTGTAAGCAGCTCCTCTCAGCAAAGCGAGGGGAGACGTGGGAGGGAGCGTGGGGAGATTCACTGGATGGACCATGAAGGCAGGGGGGTGACACGGGGGTAGGGCTGAGGCCCTGTGCGCACGCAGCGCCGGCCTTGTGGGAAGACAGCCGCCAAGACTCACCCACACGGCTCTAATGAGGCATGGCTGGCGGAAGGGCCAGAAGCTGACAGTTTCAAGGGACTAACGGAGATGAACCGGCAGCTGCCTACATGCAGGTGAGTAAAAAGCGAGGTGCGGCTGGTAGGAAGTGGAGGTGGAGGGAAGGTGAAAAGGCAGCCCACGGCAGCGATGGTGGAAGGGAGGAGCAGGGGCGGCGGGGGGACGGGGGGCGGCCACGGGCCAGTGGGGCAGATTTCAGAATCAGGTCTCTGTACAAGTGACGTGGAATACAGGTGTTAGAGAGCCAGAGAACAGGGCTCCAGGAAGCAGCAAGGCACGGATGCAGATGTCCTTGAACCTGAAGTGAAGAATCCTGAGAGACGTGCACTGAAGTCCTCAGGGGGACGGAGGTGACCCAGAGGCAATCAGGGGCTGGGTCATGTAGGGCATTTACGTATTTTACAACGGCATTGGTCTCATTTGAGCAGGACACCCGTCTGAATGTGTGAACGCTAAGAGGCTTTTGTACCTCTTCAAAGGTCTTGAGATTTGTAGATGGTGCAATCGCTTCCCACGTCCCATTCCATCCTCTGGAAGAAGTAGACCATGGTGCTTTCCATCAGTAAGCCACTCAAGATGGCCAGAAAGGA
Source organism: Crocuta crocuta (assembly GCF_008692635.1). Taxonomy (NCBI): domain Eukaryota; kingdom Metazoa; phylum Chordata; class Mammalia; order Carnivora; family Hyaenidae; genus Crocuta; species Crocuta crocuta. The sequence goes on along the minus strand of NW_027551578.1, from coordinate 2,141,918 downwards.
GACCTTTCGGCTGATATTCAGGGTCACTAGAAAAAGAAAGGCAACTAATAAGTCCTTGAGAGTTTAATCAAAGCGATGTCGGCATGTAAACTATGTGGTATTATGAATGGAACTGTTTTGTGAAGCTGTTTTAAGAAAAATCTCTATTTGTTCTTATTCATTGCTGCTGTTATCTTCTCCCAGTTTTTTTAGTCTACGGACCTTTGGAGAGCAACAAAGCAGGTGCTGATAACAAAACCACTACATTTCTCCTCCTGAAATCAAGACACCGATTTCCATGAATACAAAAGGAGAAAATTCAAAATAGATTTGAGGGTTATAAAGAGATCAGCAAAAAAACAAAACCAAAAACAAGCAAACAAAAACGGAGACTCTCAATCTAACAGTTTATAAGACAATAAGCATTACGATAAAAGGTTACGATAAAAGGTAATAGGCTCATTTAAAATAACCCTTCTCACAACAGATGGGAAAAATGAAGACGCACAAGGCTGCTCATCCCTCCTCTGGTGTGGCAGGAACGGTGCCTCCTGGCATGACAAGTGCCCGGCCAGGTCACATTCGGGCAAGTGGTTCACAAAGCAGAGGGATTAATGGTGCCCTACAAACCCCGCAGCACTGCGATAACGCACACGAGAGCAGTTTGAGAACTAAAAAATGCCGTATGGTTCAGTTGAACAAATACTGGCTATATGCTCTGAATAAGGCATCAGAGGAGTGCCAGGCACGGTTATTATCCCACGAAGGATTCCAGTGTTTTTTGTTTTTTTAGTTGTTTAATGTTTATTTATTATTGAGACAGGGAATAACACAGCATGAGTGGGGGAGAGGCAGAGAGAGGGAGACACAGAATCTGAAGCAGGCTCCAGGCTCTGAACTGTCAGCACAGAGCCCGACGCGGGGCTTGAACCCACGAACCATGAGATCATGACCTGAGCCGAAGTCGGACGCTCAACCGACTGAGCCACCCAGGCACCCCATCCAGGGTTTAACAGGTTTCGCAACAGCGTGGTGCAGAAATAAGGCCTTAAGCTCGTATGTGGGGTGGAAGCAGAGAAGACAGAATGAAACACAAACGTACCTCGAATTGCCTGAAAATTGGACGTGAGGACAAATACTTTGATGAGTCTGAGGCACAGAGGGGTGTAGTCATGCTCCCAGATGACGGCTGGAATCAGCAAGAGTTTTCCATAGCTAGACAACAGTAACGCTTTCAGCAGCAAAATGAAGTTGGGTTTCTTTTTTGCCGTCATCGGTCGTTCTAGCCACAGGAAGGTAAGGATGCCAGTAAAAAAGGCGGTTTGTTCTGAGGAGGAAGCAGAGGACGAGAATGTTAATGCCCCCCTCCGAACCACGGCTCTTTACAAACAAGCCCCAGTTCCAAAATAAACTCATCGGCTGACTTCATTAGAACTGCTTTATCAAGATCAAAGTTTCTTTTTCCTCCCTCCTGCTCCTCCTTGTTTTAAAAAAGTAAGCCCCTGCCTTTGTGTCAAATCGTGCTGGTATGATTTCAGAAACATATTTCAACAATTCTTTTCGTGGAGTATTTCCTCACCCCAAGTAAAAGCCAGTCCGTTAGAATTGTGATCATCAGCTCTCTGAAGTTCTTGCCAGGAAGTAAGGCTCTGTTTGGATGTTTTCAGTGTTCGAGACCTCCACAGAAAGAATAAAACAGGAGCGTGGGGGTTTTTAAGTCCGAGAGACGGGAACCACCCTAAGAATTACATACGAAGATGTTTTTCTTTGCTTATTCTTCCACTATTTAGTGAGTGCCTATTATCTACAATGTTTTGAATACTGATAAATTTAAAGCTTCCTGAATTCATTTTAACAAGCTTTCTGAGTGCAGTTCCTTATCCTTCCAGAAAGTATTCAGAGTCCCGTCCAGAAGAAGCCGCAGTGCCACCGGGTCCACAGAACAGAGCACGGTCTGTTCTATCCCCTGTTCTATCCCCGTTAACTAGGATTTTAACCGTTCTTTTAACTGCAGTTATTATTTTTATTCAGACTGCTAGCTGTCTGATTACCCAGCTGCATATGTTTCCAGTGGTCTGTCCCTAATTCTATTTTTTCCCCATAAGCTATGTTATGTAGGTTTCTGCAGAATCAGGTTTTTCTAGAGCACATGTAACATCTTAGAGGAGAGACAACTGTATTCTTCCTAAAATGTTTTATAACCAAACAGAGCCAAAGTAGAGAGGTTCCAAACATAGGTGATTAGAATCAGTAAAAATAATTTTGGCTGGTTGACTACATGAAATGTGATCTATCCCTTGGTGGTGGGGCGAGAGTGGGGGACACCCTATCTTCCTGCAAAATAAAACTCAAGGGCTTGTCAACTGCAAAGATCTGCTTAAACAGGCAGATCTTACAGCCTGAGGTTTGGACCAGCAAAGTAATGAAAGCGACAAAGAACTTTCCTTAACAACAAGAACGATCTAACAATAGCGGGCTGTCTCCTGTCGCTGCAGACACTCAAACAAAGCTAGATCATTTGGGCAAAGCTGAGAGAAGGATTTCTAGCACTGGAGAGAAGGGTGGGCCAGATAACCCCCACATCTTTCTAACTCAGAAGCTGAGAGATTCAGGCACCCCCACCAGCCCTTGGGCCCCACTCCATCTTTCAGAAGGCAGGTACTATGAGGCTTTCATGGATCAGCCGGGTTCCGGACCTGCCACCGGCCTACAGCGTGCTGCATGGAGAAAATACCAGACGGGGAAGCAACAAACCATCCGTCTCAGTGCTGACACTAACCTGCAGTGGGATTTTGGGGGAAATCTTAGGTATAGACACGGGAGAACCCAACCTATTTACCAAAGGGGATGGTTGTGAACATTCAATTGATAAAACCGTAAAAGCAATGTTTAACTTATAAAATGCTATATTTATGTAGGACATTTTTATAAGCTATTTTAGGGGTTCAGACCCTAATAGTGGGTTAAAAAGTAACAGCAGAGAAAAATTTCTGATTGAGTGTGAAAATATCCACTATAGAACAGGAGCTACAGGAATTCTGAACTATCTGAAAATAAGCCGGGTTTATTTTTTATATTAAAAATTATGGACATACAGGAGTTTATCCTTAGAAATTTTAAGAGGCTTTGCTTTAAAGCTTAAAATTACATGAGGTTTGAGTTCTTGGCTTAGGCAACGTTCTCAAGGATGCATTTAATATTATTATGTACGTTTGGGACTTCTTAGCATATAAATTTTAAAGCCTCAGAAATGGATGAGAGGACCCAGGAAGTGAGAGCAAATAGAGAAGAAATGGGGACAAATGAGGACCCACAGTCCAGGCATATGACACTGCAAGAAGGCACTGGAGACTCAATATTGCTAACATTTCACTCTAATCAAAGAGGTTTAGAAGCAGAGCATGAAAGCCAGTAAGTAAGAAAGCAGTGACAGAAATTAATTCAACACATTCTGACCTCAGTCACAAACTCGGGTTCTGACGAAAAGCAGTTCCTTGAACTTAAGGAATTTGGGGCAGGAGTCACTTTTGCTGAATGTAGTCAGATGAAGAACGAGTCTTCCCTATTAAACAGGTTGCGTTCGTTCAATGCATTTAGCACAACACATTGGATAACGTCGGGCAATTATCAATCTGTTTTAGTAAACAAGGGACCTGGGAAATCTTTCAATTGGAGAATCAGAAATTAAATTTAAGAATTTTATCTACAATATTATGCCTCAACATATTTAATGAAACTCTAATCTGATAAACATAACCGTTTCTGTAACCTATGTGTGGTAACAAATAAAAAGCAAGCAAGCATGTAATTTAGACAAACTCGTCTAGCAGGTTAGTAGTAGAGCTGAATGTTTAAGTCTCAAGTCCTAAGTTAAGCCCCTCTTCTCACCCATGAGTAAGCCCCACCCACTTCACTTCTGATCAGAACAGTGGGTACTAGTTCGCTGAGAACAGAAAGAGCGGCTTCTTCCTACCTAGAGAAGCAATTGCGAACATTCTATAGAAATCCCACTCCTTGGCATATCTGATGAAGTCGTCAGGATCGGTGTTCTGGTTTGAATCTTGGAGCTGCCACCACCTCAGGTATGCTTCGCAAAGCAAACAAAATATGCAGAGTTTCCCATGCATCTGGGAGTGAAAAAGACAATGCCATTCACTGGGTAGAGAGACACCCAATTATACGTAATATCGAGTCGGCACAGACATGGCCAAGGACTTGTCGTTTTGAAGAACCTCCCAGCCCACAGCTTTTCAAAGGCAGACCTGCCCGGTTAGGTGTGTAATTGTGTTGCCCGTAAACCGGTGGCTCCTCATCAGCAATGACCGTCAGAATCACATGGGGAGGTTTTTCAGACTTGAAGTGTCGCGGCCCTAGTCCTGATTCAGAATCTTTGGAAGTAGATCCTACACATGCAATTTTCAAACAGTTCTGGGGGCCACGGGGGGTCCTGATGTATACGCCTAGCTAAGAAATACTGCTCTAAACAGTAGTCACCCTTCACACTATGTTGTCAGTGTCTGTCCTACACACAGAATCAAGCACAGAATTGATGTGACTCGCGGACAGACAGAAGCAGCAATGAGAAGAGGTTTTAACCTGAAGATTCCATCACGCTACATAGGAAACTATTAGTCTGAACATAAATTTTTATTTTACTGTTTTTTAAGTTTTACTAATTTTTAAAAAATGTTCTTTATTTTTTAAAATTTATTGTTTAATTTACATCCAAGTTAGTTTGCATCTAGTGCAACAATGATTTCAGGAGTAGATTCCTTCATGCCCCTCACCCATGTAGCCCATCCCCTGTCCCACAACCCCTCCAGCCACCCTCTGTTTGTTCACCATATTTAAGAGTCTCTTATGTTTTTGACCCCTCCCTGTTTTTATATTCTTTTTGCTTCCCTTCCCTTATGTTCATCTGTTTTGTATCTTAAAGTCCTCAGATGAGTGAAATCATATATTTGTCTCTCTAACTTCACTTAGCATGATACCTTCTTGTTCCATCCCTGTAGTTGCAAATAGCAAGATTTCATTCTTTTTGATTGCCGAGTAATACCCCACTGTGTGTGTGTGTGTGTGTGTGTACCACATATACCATATATATACACACACAGACACACATATATATACACCACATTTTCTTTATCTATTCACCCATCGATGGACACTTGGCTCTTTCCATACTTTGTCGATAGTGCTGCTATAAACACTGGGGTGCATGTGTCTCTTGGAAACAGCACACCTGTATCCCTTGGGTAAATACCTAGTGGTGCAATTGCCGGGTCATAGAATAGTTCTATTTTCAATTTTTTGAGGAGCCTCCATACTGTTTTCCAGAGTGGCTGCACCAATTTGCATTCCCACCAGCAGTGCAAAAGAGATACTCTTTCTCTGCAACCTCACCAACATCTGTTCTGAACATAAATTTTTAAAAAAATGGCCCTATGCTGGATGAGTGTAAATTAACGTATGGAAAACACAGCAATTAAAAGATAGAAAGTTCTAAAGCTGCAAGTTCTAAAGAGTCTGAAATTATGGCAAAAATAAAAAATACCAGGTAACAAGAATTGGCTTTTTACACCTCATTACTCCTGGGGCACCTGGGTGGCTCAGTTGGTTAAACGTCCAACTCTTGGTTTTAGTTCAGGCCATGATCTTACAGTTTGTCAGTTTGAGCCCTGCATCAGGTTTCTGTGCTGACAGTGAGGAGCCTGCTTGGGATCACTCTCCCCTGCTCTCTCTGCCCCTCATTCTCTCTCTCTCAAAATAAATAAACTTTAAAAAATAAAAAAACCATTACCTTTATGGGTTGGACTTTCTCTATCAATATAAAGTGGGGAAAAGAATGTGTGCGCAAACCCAATGCAGCCCTGGGATAGGTATCAGTGTGGGCTTCTGAGGTTCTAGTTGA